>NC_073691.1:174573482-174574163 GCF_029784155.1 Uranotaenia lowii
AAGTTTAGTTGTTCCATCACCTAAAGGTGTCCTGGAGGGATTTTTTATGTTCTTTCTTTACCTTCATATAATCCAACACCTAGGACCAAAAGTGTCCTATACCTTTCTTCACAATTTTCCACCGGAGCCAGCTGGAACTTCATGTGTGGAGCAGCAGAATATTATGGGAAACGTGCTTTTTTGTAATTAAAATGTTAATTACAAAACAGTATTTACAATCTACTGCCAGGGCATTTTGCAGATCCGAGGGGTTCCAATCTACGAAGCAGCCAGCAACACAGTAACGGACAATCCCGGACCCGGTCTGCTTACCTCAGCGCTTTCGCTGTTGGACAACTACCTACCTAGTTCCATTAATGGTGCTGGCCCCGAGAACCTTTCAGCAAAAACTCAATTTCAACACATTCCGTGACTAATTAGCGGAAACCTAGCGCAGGGAAACGTGAATGGATGCGTGATATGGTTTCAGTTGTGTTTTGTTCTATGTGTATAATGCTATTATAGAAAACATATTTTCCCATTGCAGCCACAACACGGTTTAGAAATTTATTGATTTGAAAGGAGAGCACTCAATTGGGTTTGGTTGTTATAGAGAAGTTTTTCTCTAATCACAAATTGATTGCTTCCACGAAAACATAGCCTTGTGACATATTATAAAATAACAAGCTTACAATGATAATT
>NC_073691.1:174574663-174754071 GCF_029784155.1 Uranotaenia lowii
TCTCTTGTGAACTCGATTAAAATTAAAGATTTCAGTTTTCAACTTTATTTTCAGTTAAATTTTATCTTGAAAATAAAGAACAAGTTCTTTTGCGGCAAATAAATTATCATTAAAAATTTATTTCATGACTAGAATTCTGTAAAATTTTACAAAAAAATAACGTCTTTGTTTCTCAAAAATTAAAATTTAATTTTATATTCGTGATTATATTTTGGTTGGTGTATGTGTGATCGCTTTTAATTTTAATCCTAAGTAAAATTCTCACATTTAAATTTTAATCTTGGTTTGAAAAACTGAGCTTCGAGCTGAATCTGAATTTTTAATTCTTATTTCGAATCTTAGAACTGCCCTTTGAACCTGAGTTCGAAATTTGAATTCCAAATTTGAAAACTACTTTTGAATCTTCTAATTATGAGCCTAATTAATTTCTTCTAATAATGAGCCAAAAGGCGAAATTTGGATCGGAATGTCTACAAGAAATCTCTATTTGAATTCGGAAATTTTGGCTTACATTGTGAATTCTTTCTTCAGTGAACTTCAAAATTCAACTTGTGAACCTGAATGAAAATTGAGAATAATAAAACAGTTTCAGCTATTCCAGTTCAATGAAACTTTTTTAGTTCCAATTCTGCATAAGAATTAAAATTAAAAACTTCAAATCTTAAAAATGGTTTATAGTTTTGAATATTTTCTTTTCATATTCCAAAGTGATAAATTTCGATTACAGAAGTTTGAAATGCAAAACCCAGATTCGAATTAGGATTTTTCCCAATGATGATCCAAACTGAAATTCGGCAACAATAAACTGGATACAGAATCCGAATTCTTATCACATCTTATTAAAATTCGATATTCAAGACTTCATTTCTATCAATAAGTTGGACATATTTTGAAAAACTTTAGGAAATAATTGACCTTGGATAAGATTATGAAGTTTTGGCTTTAGTTCTGAGTTATGAATCATTTTAGTCATTCATCACAATTTGATTAGGAATTTGTAATTTAAAATTTAGAGAAGAACATGTTGCTTGGCATTTTAGGATCCTCATGGAAAGGGAGGAAAGGATGAACCCATAAAAATTTCCCCCGTTCCTACGGCCATGATTATGTTTATGTGAAGTGTACATTGATTCTCAAATCTGACGATTTAAATTCTGTTTTAATTTTAATTAGCTTTTGTTTTTTTGTGTTTCGAAATTATTGATTTAAAAATTTTAGTTCAGAATAAGGATCATAATTTTGAATTATTTATTGAAAACTAAGAAATATCATTGATTTGAACTGTTTTTATTATTTATTTTAAGTATTTTCAGTAAATATAATTTTTTTCATGTTCGTGTGATGGTAATGGGTATATTGTGTTTTTTTTGGTATTGTTATCGTTTCTAACTTAATTTGAATTTCGAAACTAAGAACCCCTCCCCATATGGGTGGCTCCTTCGCACGGGCCTGCAATCTATCAATAAGCTTGCAAACTGAGATCCAAACATCAAAAAGGTAATATTAACTTCAAAATAATTACTGTAAATTTAAGTTTGGGGAAGTAAAGGGTGATACGGTCAAAATTTGGTCAATATCAACTTGACGTATTTCTTTCAATTTTGCATTTAAAAAACCAGAACACCCCTCATTTTGAAGGTGTGTGTGTGTGTGTAGAATGTTGCTCCTATTTTGATTTTGGAATTCACTCTTCAGTTGTCAAAATGCCGTCCAAGAAAGAAGAGCAGCGTATCAAAATTTTGCTCGCACGCACGCAAAGCTGGCAAATTTGCTAAAAGTTTCCAAATCAACCGTTACAAATATAATTAAAGTGTTTGGAGAACGTTTGTCGGCAGCCAGGAAGTCTGGATCGAGGGGAAATCGAAAACCGCAAGCCGCTGAGACGACAAAGAGAGTTGCTGGTAGTTTCAAGCGAAACCCTAACCTCTCTCTCCGAGATGCCGCAAATAAGCTGGGTGTATCGTCTACAACTGTCCATCGATCCAAAGAACGAGCCGGACTATCGACTTACAAGAAGGTAGTGACTCCAAATCGCGATGATAAACAAAATACGACGGCCAAAGCGCGATCCCGGAGGCTGTACACGACGATGCTGACGAAGTTTGACTGCGTTGTAATGGACGACGAAACCTACGTCAAAGCCGACTACAAGCAGCTTCCGGGACAGGAGTTTTTTACGGCAAAAGGAAGGAGAAAGGTAGCAGATATATTCAAGCACATGAAACTGTCAAAGTTCGCGAAGAAATATCTGGTTTGGCAAGCCATCTGTACCTGTGGCTTGGAAAGTAGCATTTTCATAGCTTCCGGTATTGTCAGCCAAGAAATTTACGTGAAAGAGTGTTTGAATCTGAATAAACGTCTGCTGCCTTTCCTGAAGAAACACGGTTGTTCCATATTGTTTTGGCCGGATTTGGCATCTTGCCATTACGGTAAAAAGGCCATGGAGTGGTACGCCTCCAACAACGTGCAGGTGGTTCCCAAGGACAAGAACCCTCCCAACACGCCATAGCGTTTTCCCTTGACCAAATTTTGACCGTATCACCCTTTAAGAAGCAATAATCATCTTTTAAGTAATAGAATACAATTCACAATACTTGATTCAAGTTAACAAAAAATGTTTTGTGAATTTTCTTCAAGTCTAAAGCAAATATTTTCAAGCATAACTTAAAGTTTACCTTTTTTTTCTCGATTCTAGTATGCTTTTTTATTTATCCTATCTTTCCAGTGATCATACAACGAATTGCGAACCCCTTGGTGTTTTTTTTTCGGACAATCAATCAGAAACCCGGATGGACAATTCCAACAACCAAATAAATGTAATCGAGTCCTCAATGTTGAACAACTGCAAATCATTCCGTTGGTTTAACAATCAATAATGAACCCTGTTTGAATGCCACCAGAACTTGCACGAATTCCTGTTTAGTTCCTGAGGAAAGCAGCTGCTCACAAAAGAAGGAATCTCACTTTCGACGTGACCTTGCGTGGAACATAAATTGAAACAGATCCGGTGGCCAAATCAGATTTTACAGAGTCTCGGAAGGATGGCGAAAAAATGTAATGTGTCTTTCTGCCTAGTCTATCATCAAACCAGAAAACCTTTGTAAGGAATAAAGAAAAGTATAGTTTTAGTTCAAAACATTAATTTATCTTTTTTACAGATTATGGAAAGGTTAATGATTCCAAAACCACGTGAGATTTCCCTACAGAACGTCAACCCGTGGTTTATTGATGACCTAAAGGATTAGGGAGATACATCAGTAATATCAGACTTGCTCTTACTCTGGTCTACCATGGGATAGGAAAATATCTTACTAATGGATGGACGTCTCCCAGAAACATATCTATGACAAAAAAAACTGTCTCAGAAAATACAACTGAAGGTTAGTATCAAGAATTTGGAATCATTCATATTATTAATTAAGCTTCAGTAGGATTTTCATTCTTTGAAAAGCGTGCGTTCATTTTAAAATGTACCTACTTTTAAAGAAAAGAGGAATGCTCATTATGCCCCGGATGCTCGTTATGCCCTTATCTCCCCGACTTTAATTACGAGAATGTCAAATGTAATTGCTTAAATCAAACCAAGGTTAATTCTTAATAATGCATACCGTAATTGACGGTGTTTTTTTGCCTTCACGGAGCAAAAAGTATAGTTTGACCAACAATATTTCGCCTATAACCAATCAAATTGATGATTGATTCTCGACCAACTATATTTATGAAATATTCAATTAGAGAAACTCAACGCATCCCGCAAAGGCTTCGTGCCGCAAGCCGAAATGTGCCGGGATAAGGACGGGGGTATCCTGACGGACAATCGTGAGGTGATCAAAAGGTGGAAGCAGCACTTCGATGAACACCTGAACGGCGCACATGCAGGAGATCAAGACGGTGGGGGAAGGTACATCGCCGGCGTAGCCAACGACGAAGAGGAGCCACTCCCAACGATGAGTGAAGTTAAGGAAGCCATTCGCCAGCTGAATAGAAACAAGTCGGCTGGGAAGGATGGCATCGCAGCTGAACTCATCAAAATGGGCCCGGACAGGTTGGCCGATTGCCTACACCGGTTGATAGTCCGGATCTGGGACATAGAACAGCTACCGGAGGAGTGGAAGGAGGGGGTAATATGCCCCATCTACAAGAAGGGCGACAAATTGGACTGTGAGAACTACCGAGCGATCACTGTCCTCAATGCCGCCTACAAAGTGTTGTCCCGAATCCTACTCCGCCGCCTCACGCCACAAGCAAACAGATTCGTGGGAAGTCATCAGGCCGGCTTCATGGAGGGACGGTCTACGACGGACCAGATATTCACATTACGGCAAATCCTCCAAAAATGCCGTGAACACCAAGTCCCTACGCATCATCTATTCATCGACTTCAAAGCCGCATACGACACGATCGACCGTAACGAGCTATGGAAAATCATGGACGAGAACGGCTTTTCCGGGAAGCTAATCAGACTGATCAAGGCGACGATGGATGGAACGCAGTGCTGTGTGCGGATTTCGGGTGAATTGTCGAGTTCATTCGAATCGCGCAGGGGGCTTCGACAAGGTGATGGTCTATCCTGCATGATGTTCAACGTGGCGCTAGAAGGTGTTATTCGACGAGCGGTGGGCGAAATGCGGGGCACGATTTTCAACAGATCCAGTCAACTTATCTGCTTTGCCGATGACATTGATATAGTCGGCAGATCATCTGCGGCGGTGGAGGAGATCTACCGCAAACTGAAACGCGAAGCAGGAAGGATTGGGTTGATGATTAATACGTCCAAGACGAAGTACATGCTGGCCTGCGGATCCGAGACCGACCGAACCCGCTTGTCCAGTAATAACAAGGTCACGATCGACGGCGACGAGCTGGAGATAGTCGAAGACTTTGTCTATCTCGGCTCACTGGTGACCGCAGACAATGACACCAGCCGTGAGATCCGGAGGCGAATTATCAGCGGAAGTCGTGCCTACTATGGACTCCACAAGCAACTGCGGTCGAGAAGACTTTGCCCTCGTACGAAGTGTAACCTGTATATGACGCTTATTAGACCGGTTGTTCTCTACGGGCACGAGACATGGATATTGCTCGAGGAGGACCTGCGTACACTCGGAGTATTCGAGCGACGAGTGTTAAGAACCATCTTTGGCGGCGTACAGGAGAACGGAGTGTGGAGGCGAAGGATGAACCACGAGCTCGCGCGACTCTACGGCGAACCCAGTATCCAGAAGGTGGTGAAAGCTGGCCGGATACGCTGGGCTGGACATGTTGCGAGAATGCCGGACGACTGTCCTGCAAAACAGGTGTTCGCTACGAATCCGGTAGGAACAAGACGAGCGGGGGCGCAACGAGCGAGGTGGTTAGACCAAGTGGAGCGTGATCTGGCGAACGTGGGGTGCCCGAGAAATTGGAGAACGGTTGCTATGAACCGAGTGAATTTTAGGAATTATGTTCGTCAAGTTATGTCGTGAGACGGAATACTATGTAAATAAAAATAAAAATAAATCAATTAGAGATGGTAGGGAATCGGGATTCAACCAGATCAGTGGTCGACTTTTGAGTCAGAAGAGCTAAAATTTTCAATTTTTTTATTGTTTTTATTTATAATTAAAAAGCAAACAAAATATGGCCTGGCTTTGACCAGACCGAACTGAACGCCATGAGAAAAATTTTAAACAGCATTATTTAGAACTCATGTTATTTTTATGTGAAACAAAAAAAACTGAAATAATTCACTGGGATGTGTTTCTTGGATTGTAAACTATTGATTCCGGTCGTTAAGTTTTTCGGATTTCATCTAGAATTGAAAATATTTGTACAATAAACTCAAATGACTCTAAAAACTGCTGATGGCGTTCAGTTCGGTCTGGTCGAATCCCGACCATATATGCATGATCTATGAACATTCGTTTTACGAAATAAACTATAAAACTATGAGAGTATTCTTTTAACTCTTGCATATTTCTTTTAAATCATTTTCTGATTACCGTTAAGTACATGGATTCCCTTCTGGATCTTTAATTATTCTAACATGGTTTGATTTTTTATATATTTAAATGCCTTGAAAAGTATCGAGTCAAGTCCATATCAAGCTAAATTGAATACTTCGCATGATATTAAAGTGAAATATTCGAACATATTAACATAAGCAGAATATTTATAATTTCTTCAGCAAAAAAAGCTTATAAATTAAAAAAGTTGAGAAAACCAAATTTACACAAAATTATTAAGCATTTTATGACATTCTTCAGATTTTTTTTCCAAAATCCAAAAGTATAAGTTTAAATTTACCTGGAGTTTATATAGTGGAAAATTTTGATCTTCAAAAATTATGCTCCTGACAACTGGTAGAATTTAAAAATTCATGACATCAAACGAACGTGTCTTCAGAATTTAAACATAAAAAAATTCAAAAATCTCATTTTATTTCACATGTATTATCAGTATTATGCTTCGAATTGAATGAAGAATGAAATACAACACATTGTACATTATTCGTTAATACTTGCTAAAGCTGGAAAAAAAATCTGTGGTTTGACCAGTATTAATCTGTCATTAGGTGATTTTGTAGCCTACTTTTAAAAACCGTGTCAAATAATAAAAAAAAACAATACATTTAAACTGGCCACCTTAGTTCATTTTTTTTTTATTTGAAACAAAAATTTATAACATTGAAAATGAAAAAAAAATCTGTCCGTGCTGAAAATTCGTTCAAAATTTGTGTGTTTCTGGAAAAAAATGGATGCATAACACTTTAAATTAAAAGTTTGTTTAAAGACTCAAAAGTTTGTTTTTAAATACAAACAATTTAGTTATAAAAACAACTGCATCAGGGTGTTAAGATCAATTTAGTAATTGATAACAATTATTCAGCCTGTACATAAGTTTTCAAATAGATTCTCAGAATTAAATTTCATTCATTCTTAATGCTGATTCAATGCTGATTAAAGTTTGAAAGATGCCAAACATTAATTTGTAATTCTCAGTTCTCAGTTTTCAATTTTGTATTTGAATTTCATGCATCTATTCACTTATTAACCCGAAATTTATAGTGTGAGGTTAAATTTTTTTTCTCTGTACATATCTTGGCCGTGCCAACCCGAGCATTGGGTTTTTAAATTTTTAACTCAAAACCCGTTTGTATCCAGGCACATCCAGTCAAAATCTAACTACTTTCCAGAAAAGGTGAGAGAAAAGCTTAAAAATAAATACACGAAAAATGATTTTTATCAAAGCACATCTCAAATCTAATCTTACAATTCCAAATAATTTATTTATTTTGCTAAAAGAAGTTGGAAATTTGGAATTCCGTAAAAATTTTGAATAATTTTGAAAAAAAAAACTATGGGCAACGGGACTTGACCGGGCATCTCTCAATGTTTTCTTTGAAAATCCGGACAAGCCCGGTTTAAATCGAGTAATCTCGAACGCTAATGAAGTATCTTTATTCATAAACATTAAAAATTATCGTTTTCAGTTAAACAAATAGGATAGGACTAAAATGGTTTTTTCAAATATTTTTATTATGTTACGTGTAAAAGTTGTAAATATTTTTTTTCTAATGATTGATTAATTCAGATACGATTTTGAAAATTTCAACTGATCAATTTTCAGAGAGGGTAAATTAGATATTGACTTTGATTTTCCTGTTATTTGCAGCTCAACTTTTGAATTTGATTGATTTAAAAATATACACACGTTTTGGAAATGAAAAATTTGATTTTAGTTTTTGATGTTTTGAAACAGAATTAATTTACGATTAATGTACATTAAATCTGGATCTCTATGCTGTTGCCTCAAAAATAGTGGAAAGCAAGAAATTGTTTAATAAGGCTTAAAAATGCTTTTTGCCATTTCGTTCTATCCGCTTTTTTCTCCAGTGGATGCAATTTCAAAATTGTCTGCTGAACCTATGAAAATCCGTGTGCCAAGGTCACAATTATCGGTTTTGAAAGCTATAATAAATAGTTATTACAAAATATGTATAATATTTGCGCAGTGAGCTGAACTGCCGCAGCTTTATATTCAAAGAGCCGCTAAACTAAACTTGCCAGATTGCCCGGTTTTATCCGGGTTTGCCCGGATATTTGATGCAAAATTTCGAGAAAGTCCGATCCGGCCCGGTTGCCCGGATATCGTAAAAAAAGTCCGGATATTGCCCGGATTTTTTCACAATTTTCACAAAGAAACAAAAAAAAATCAAAGTTTTTGATTAAGTTTCAGCAAAATCGATTAACGGTATGGAAATTTTCAACGGTTGTTTCAAATAATTTCGCTGATTTACTTTTATAAACCTTTAAATATTTAAGTGTTCCAAAAAGTTTTTGGAAGTCTGCAATTACATTAATAAAATATTAATTTCATTTTTTTTGCATTTTTCTTTGCTTTTATATATCTTAACACCTAAATTTTGCCCGGTTTTGGCCCGGTTTTTGGATTTGAAAAATTGAAATCCATGCCCGGATTTTGCCAAGTTTTTTTGGAAAATGCCCGGAATTGCTAGGCCTGGATGGGAGTGGAAAAAATTCTGGCAACTTTACGCTAAACCGAACTGAATCCTTTGAATTTTAATATGAATTTCTTCTAATGGATTGGTAGGATTTTTAACTTTTAATGATAATTGAAGTTTATTTAATTGTTTAGAACAAATTTCCCAGTCTAATGATATAGCATTGCCGATTTTTTCATATTTTGGTTCGAGCAGAGGGACCTAACTGCAAACATATCGTTATTAAAGTCCAATGTGCTACCTGGAAGGACTACCTCATAGAACTACCTCATAGGGGGGTTTTGGAGACAAATTTTTTCCTTGAACATTTTTGCTTGAAAAATGCGTTTATGAAGAATAGTGAAAAAAGTGATACTAAAAGTATCATATTATTCGGGTTTAAGTTCTTTTATATTAAAAGTAGTTCATTTCAAATAACTACTTTCAAAAATCAGTCCAAAATATGATAAGTTTTTTTTTGAATTTAAAAGAAAATGAATTAAAGATCTTGAAAGCCTAATTTGAAAAAGAAAACTTGTTTTGTAAGTATCTACAATATAAATAATGTTAAAAAATAAATTAATAAAATGTATTCCCTGAACCCGAAAACGAAGTACAAATTATTTTATCAACAATAAAATATCATTAATGCTTTATTTCATTATTGAAATCCTGCGAAAAATTAAAGATTTCTCAGGGAACGCAATTTTGGAAAAGAGTAGATCTTATTTTATAACAATGATTTGTTTTGTTTTGAGAAATTTTGAATTTCCATCCCGAATCTGAATTCTGCATTTCGAACATGAATACAAATTTTTAATTCTTATCCGACTGAAAATTCCGAATGATGAAACCCTGATATTTCATTTCTGAATTACCATTGGAACTTTTTAAAGTTTCAATTCATCATAAGAACTAAGAGAAAAATTTCAAATCCAAATTTCAAAAATCGTTTGTTATTTTAAATATTTTTTTAATATTCCGAAATTATGAGTTTTTGATGAGATTCGGATCAGGATTTTGTCACAATGGTGAACCAAACTGAAAACCAAGAACTATAAACTGGATTCAGATTCCACAATCCGGTCACAAGCAACAAATTGAAATTTATGAAAAAAAAAGGTACCAGAACATCGGATATTATTCAAACCTGAGCTCATTAGATATTTTTGCGCACTTATACGGGCAGGGAAAATCTGGAAAATTTTATTTAAACACCTTACAAAATCCGGGCAATATCCAGGCACATTTAGAAACCCTCCAATTAAAATCAAGAAAAAAAAATTCGAAAAGCAGTTTGTTTTCATCGAAACACATCATCAAGTTTATTTGAATAAACTTTATTGAAAAAATGGTTTAGACGCAAAATACAAAATTGTAATCACGCAGTTTAAATTTTTCAGGCTACCTTATTGAAAATATATTTAGATATTAGAGACTCAGGACTGTACCCAAAATTTATGCACAACTTATTTTGTAAACAACGTTTGATATTGTTTTTCGAGTACAGTCTATAAGTTTCTATCAACAAATGAGGAATTTTTTAAAAATCTATAGTAGAATTGTGGACCTGGGATAAGATTTCGATGTTTTGGCCTTAGTTCTGAGTCGAGATTGTTACTCTTGATTAACTTTAGCCGTTCTTCGAGATTTTATTAGGAATTTAAAATTTTTAGTTTAGAGAAGAACATTTTGTGAACTTTGAACTCGATTATCTCGAAATCAAGTTCATGGCATTCAGTTAGGTCTAGTCAAGCCCCGACTAGATATTTGTATGATTGGTTTTATACATTCAACTTAAAATATGATAAGTTCAAATACAATTGTGAGATTGATACAGCAATAAAATTGATAAATTCAACTATTATATACTGTTTGATGTGGGCATTCAACCTTGTGAGTTGTAGATTCAACTATAGTGCTATGGCTGATTTATAATTTAAAATTATGATTGAATCAATCATACTTTAATGATTTATTTTATGCGTTACTTTTTTCGCATTTTTCCTGCATCCATCTTTATTTTTGTTTTGGTTTTAAACATATTTTGTTTATTTGTTATTAGCTGAAAGCACAGAAAAGCCAATGGTAGAAAAGAATTATATGATTTTGTAAACAATTCAATTGATTTTGGAATTGATCTTTCCGATGAAACACCATTTCGTGCCACCCAAAATGGGCAGCATCGATTCCAGCGGCATCGATTCCTACGTTCCTACGTTGCTGCCGCATCTGGCTGGAATTGACCGAAACGGAGGAAAAATTTTGTCGCAAGTTTTTTGAAACAAGCAAACGTTTGCTATTCAATTATACCTCTACTTGTTATTTACCTTCTGTTTTTACCATTTTTAAACATAAACTGCTTGCAACATTCACGCTTACTACTTTTATGTAAAACACGCAGTGATTGGATTTGTATGTCTTTATTCAAGTATCACACAATCGATCATAAAAGAATAGTTGAATTCACTTTATTTATAGTTCAATACCTTAAATCAATGAAACATTTGAAGGTGAATTTATCATATTTACAGTTGAATCAATTATATCACTACAGTTGAATATATCATATTTATAGTAAATTTTATAGTAAAATGTAAGAGATGAACCAGAAATGTTTAGTTGAATCTATTATATCTATTATATTTACTATACAATTGTTGTTGAATCTATCTTATTAGCAATTAAATCAATTATACCACAAAAGTTGAAGCTTTTATATTCATAGTAAATTGCGTAAGGTCAATCATCAGTTGAGTCTATTACATTTACAGTTGGATGCGAAAAAAATACCTTCACTTTAATGATTCGTATGGCCAGCTGAAATATCTAGAACAACAGTCATCTTTTTCCTCCGCATTGTTTCAAATTTATAGTGAATTCAATGGTTGCTGCCAGTTATGTCACTTAATTTAAAAATAAAAAACATTACATTTGTTCAATTCTGAATATTTAGAGTGCATTTACGTACAAGCATTATTTATTATTATTGAATTGAATTTCATTTAAACGATGATTGAATTGAATTTTAGGTGATAAATTACCAATTTTATTCTTGTTCTCAAGACTTTTTATTTTACTTTTTCAGGTAGGCATGACTTTCCATCCATCTTCGAGCTTGAAAACTATACTGACGTTGCAATTCTCTTGGTTAATGGAAATAGTTGCGGCAAATAGATGATTTCACCGAAGAAATCGTTGGAACCATTGGGGACGGAAAAACTAACTACCAAGCAATGCCGAAAAAATCTTTGTAACCGATTCAAATCACTATAGGTTGGTTTTTACATCGATTTGAACTAGTCTAGTAACCCCAGTGCAGAATCCGGATCCATGTTAGCACAAGAAGTACGTCGACGGACTCTTATTAAGGTTCGTAAATTCACTTTTTTAGACGAAATGATCGATTTTACGTTCCTATAACAAAAAATTTAATGATTACTATCAACTATCAATCAAGCCAAATGTAGATTTATGGAAACGCTTTCATGTTTCAGAAAGTCAAAAGTGATTTGAGACATTTTTCTATGTTTTTGAACCATCGGTGCATAATAAGGTTTTTGATCGTAATATTTTTACTCTTCGAATTAGTAGAGTTACCAATATTTACTAAAATATATGTTCGGAGTTTGCTATGAAATCTCCAGTGGCCAGGCTTCCTATGAAACAAAACGTAAATTTATTCGGTTTTGAATAAAATGATTGGAATTTGTTACTTGAAGATTTCTGCAGATAAAATCTCAAATATACTTTGATAATCTCGAGTAATAGGATGAATCTTCCATTGGGATGAAAATCCCAAAAAAAGAAATTTCGAGTAGCATTAATTCGATTCAAAATGCGATATCACTGAATAGAAATTTACCGCCCAGACACCAATCATCACCCGAAATCACAATTTAATGTGTTTTTTTTTTCTAATGGGATGTTTTCCACAACAATCTCACGTCTTCTTTGTGTTGGCATCAAAGTTCTACCATTTCACTGAAAAAAATAAGGGGAGAATGAGGATACTTGATACCTGGAGATACTTGATTCCTTTGCTGTATTTCGAAACAGGAATGCCTTACAAATATCAAATGTTCTAGAAAAATGTGCCAAAAAGAACAAAACAACAATGCTGTTATCTCAACATATTTTAAAAAAATTATTTTTCGAGTTATTGAACTTTGTTTGAAAATTTTGATGTGATGATCCTTTTCTATCACTTTGAAAATTTTTATCACATGAAAAAATTATAACAAAAATATTTATTCCAATACTTCAATCGTTAAAGTATAATATGAACTTCATAATGCCATATTTAACTCTCAAATTTCTTTTTAGAAGAAGTTTTCTAAAATGTATGTTATGGGTATAACTGATCCCTAGAGCCGAAAATGATACATTTTTTTTTTTAATTGTTCCTGATCATTGGTTATCATGAAATTATTAACATCTGTTCAATAGTTGACAACAGCCTTGAGACTAATCTAACTGCCAAGAAAACCGTTAATAAATAAAAAAAATTACTTATCTTCATCCAATCTTTATCGAATTATCTGTTAAAATGATAAAAAATACTGTAGTTATCTAAAAAATAATTGGTAATTGGAAAATTGGTATGCAAGCAAAAGTGTTTGTTCTTAACATTTATTTAATGCTTCAAATGTGTAAGTTATGAGTAGTGTTTAGAAAAATTACTTTAAAAAATGATGCTTTATCGCTAAAATAACCAATTGCTTGAGCCTGTTTGCCAGGAATCATTATTTTATCAGTCAATGCACTTAGTTGAAAATTGAACTATATTGACGGGAATAATTTCACAAAATGCATCCTCTGAAGATTTTAGACTGCTGCTTACAAGGACAATACTAAAAAGAACCATTTCGTCTTGTGAGATAGTTTTTCCTTAAGAAAACTTTATCGGTACTGAAAAAAGACAAGTGGGTGGTAGTTTTAGGGCGCGTTAAGTAATTTTGAAAAGTAGATATACAATATTCGCTATCCACTAATTTTTTTTATTGAAAGTAGAACAATTTTGAGATGTACTGGAAAGGAAAGTGAATTAAAATCTGTAATCGTTTTTTTTTATTGCGCAAGTTTGAAGTTGGAAAACCGCTTAACTGGGTGGAAGATGGCGACTTGACGGTAACTGAAATACAAACCTTATATATTTGGCGGGTATCTATTAAATTCATTTTGAATTCTAGTGATTCTGTGAATAAAATTACAAAACCACCATTTGTCAGTTTTCATAAATTAAAACATTGAATATCAAATTTTGAGAAAATTTCTACTAGAAGCAGGGTGATTTGCCAATTGTTGCACAGCTAAGCACATGATTTTGGTGTTTATGCTGTATTTTTAGTAATTTCTACTAAATTCATTCAATTTTTTTTCGTCGATGCACTCATACAGGATTGGTCAACAAGATCCAAAAGTTAAAGTGTTTGAAAAAAGGGACATAAAAATTTAAAAAATCATTTAAAACAGCTTTTCTGTGCCCAATAGTTGCACAGGCAAATTTTGTGTCGTGCATAATGTTGTCCGATTTTTTCCAATGGTTGCACATTTTAAAAATCAGTCACCATGAGGTCGAATAGGCTGATATTTGTTACGAAAGCTTATTATGAGAACCTCTAGTTCAAATGCAATCTAATTTTTAGACGGCCACTTATGAGGGGAGGGGGGGAGGGTCTTCCATATAAACCGTCCAATGCACTTTCCAATTCCAATTCGGCCTCAAAAAAACACAAAGCCGCCGGTTTGAGTGTCTGGAATAGCATTTATATTGATTTTGCCCATTCTTAAGATTAATTGTTTGCCAGCATGAGAAGAAGCAAAGTATTTCATGAAAAAAGTAATAACCATTTCGAAATAAAAAATCGTAATCCATTGAAAAGTATTGTAAAATTGCAGGATTTGCTTTCTGAAGCTTTCAATAATTTCATGACATGTTTTTGCAAAAGTTTTGAATCATCACACTTATTGGCAATGCAAAGAAGTATAATGCAATTCTTATTTTCATCCGGTTAACCAGCTTTCAAATTAGCTGTCAAAACACTAAAATTAAAAATTATTTACCTATTTTGATTTTTTTGTATGACAACGAATATCATTTCTGGGGTACAAGTAAGGTTTAGTTTTTGTTCACATACAATATATTGCAAGAACCAAGAAATTCTTTATAAATTCATTTTTTTTTTTAACTTTCAATACATCTCTGATGATTTTTTAAAGAAAATGAAAATTTGGATTTTTCCGTACAAGCCTCCATACTAATTCAAACGCGTTGTTATAGTTCAGGACTTAATCAATCGCTTTCAAAATTTTTATTGCTATTTCTAGCTGTAAAAACAACCAAACAAAGTTATTGGAGGTATACGAATTTATAAATTTGAAATTTTCAAACAAATTTTGCAGCGGAATTATGTACAACTATGGGGCAGGAGAAGATGGAGCGGACCAATTGTTGCATGATCCAACATATTTTCTGGTTAAGAATGGATCATAATTTTTTTTCAAAATCATGGTGTTAAAGTTGTCCAACAAACGTTTCTGATACGAAAAATGTTTTGTTCTGACGTAAAACCTTATTTGCCGTAGAAGGAATGTTAAGGTTTTTGTTAACAATTAGCACAAAAACCGCGCGAAAAAAACAAGAAAAATTAAAACTGCCGTAAGATTCACACTTACCAGCAGAAAATATCACAAAAGTCTCATTTCATCAGAAAACATTCCGAATTACATGATTCAGTATTATTTTTGAGGAAAAGTTGAAAAAAAACAGCTGAAATATTGACAATTTAAGTCATGCTATGCAACAATGGGTTAGAGGACAACGATTGGCAAATCACCCTAGTTCGAACACTTTGGGTGCAAATTTTTTATTGATTGATGAATAAAAACTGTTAAGATACTTATCTTTCAAATTTTATTTTTACAGGTTGACAGAAGGAGCAAAAATTCCAAATCTGGCCCACGGCTTCTTGATGGAAGAAAACAGATGCGGCCAAGGAGTCAATCCACCGAAAAATCTTCGGCGCAAGCAATTCATTGAGTGTAATTTCGAGATAATTGCTGGACGATGCTGAGTGAAAATAGTCGGAAAATATTGTTTTTGGTAGCATGGAAGTATTTAAACAAGAATAGAGCAGGCCGAGCATTCAAATTTAGGTATATTTGAAGCACTATTAAATGGGATTAGGACTGTCATTTTTCATAAACGCCAAAAACAACGAAACGTTAGTGACAGAAGAAGAGAAGCTTCTCTGTTAAAGGAATAACATGAAAAAAACATGAAAAAAGACAGTAATGCTGAGCAACTCGGTCGTGACAGATTCAAATTGAAAGGCAAGGATTCAGGACTTCTAACTAAGTATTTATTACCAAGCAAATAATTTGAATCCGATGGATAGCTTTAATTATTGCTGTTTTGATACCTACAAATAAGTAACAATATTGTACAGTTATTGATTGTATTCTTTTTGTGGCATTCTTCCCTACTCTTGATTGTCTTCGTGAATTATGTGCAAATAAAAATAAACATTGAAAAAATAAAATTCTATATGTTTTTGGAGGAGAACTTAAAAACTAAAAAAATGGCAATCATGCAAATGACCAGATCCAGAAATGGTTTGAAAATCCATTTGGTGTCGGCCCGAAAACGAGTTGTTTTGGCATAAAAAATGCTCGATTCGTACGATTCCAATAATATGATTGATTTATTCTAATAGATCTTGCGAACCAATAGCTTTCGTTTGTGGGAAACGGCTCATTCCGAGGATAGTTTGTTCTATAAAAATCCAGGAAAATCGACAATTTGTATCATTCAGAATCGATAAAAATTCAAATTCAAGTATAAACAACCAGAAGAAAAGATGAGCACCTTTTTATATGATGTCTCTTTTTACATTGCATTGGTTCAATAAATCAATATATCTTGAAAAGTACCTATGGGTCCCCCCATTTTTTTGATGGAAAATTAAAATAAATTTTAAAGAAATATTTCTTATTTGTTAACCATTTTTAAGTTCTTTTGAATTAAAAGTTTTATGTCTTACAAAGAAAATTTTGAAATTTTATATCTCAAATTGAGCTCAGAATCCCGAAAAAAACGCTTCTTAATGCCAAACAATGTATTTTAAAGTTTTTATCCCAATGCTGAAATGTAAAAAACTATTTCTAAATATAGATTCCAGATCAATAATTCGAATATTTCGATATGAGCCAAGAATTGAAATTTGTTTCAGAGTCCTCCATCATCAATCTAGTTTTTATTTTATATTTGATAACTTGCGTTTCAATCTAGATTCATTATTTCTAGAGATGTACCGAATATTTGGCGCCGAATAGCGCCAAAAACCGTTAAACCAAATATTTGGCTCACCGAAAGTCGAGCTAAGTAATCGGCCGGGTTTTTATTTTTCAAATTAATGCAATAATATTATTGTCAAATTTTTCAAACGATTTAGAATAATTTGGAAAATAACCAAAAGTAATATTGAAAATGCTGCACAATCATCAAAAATTGTGGTTTGAGTAAACCATTTAAGGCGTATCCGTGTTTCTTTCTAGAGTGAATGCTGACAAGTATCGCTTTATACTTTGATTATCGTTTATTCGAGATAAATCAAATCTGTCCGGGATGCCCAGTTATTGTTCAAAACCTTCCGGATTTGGCCCGACTTAAGGGAGGAGTAGGGTCTAACATTTTCAAAAAATCGATTTAATTTTTTTTTATTTTCTTATTGTAAAACATTTCAAGAATGTTGTGTCAAATTTTCAAGTCAAGCAAAGCAAAACTGTAGAAATTATAGGCCTTTATCTTCTCTTATCTAATACTGGACTGCAAGTATCCAGCAAGCAGAAACTTCAAACGCGTTTTTCTCGAAAGCACATTTTTAAAGTCAGTGGACATCGTCATTTGAAAGCTACTTCACCGATTTTTTTCAAATTTGTAACATCTTTTCTACATATAAAATACCAAACCCCAACGTTTTTCATTTCTATTTTTTTTTTTACTTTGGGGTGATTTTACAGATAAAAATGGCAGATGTCTTCGTGAAAAATCGTTGATTTTACTTCAAACAGCCACAAAAATTTCATAAATTTTTATAAAGTTAAATAATATCGTTGAGGTCCAGAAAAACATCTATTAAAAATATTTTGCTCTGGTTTTTTGACTTCGGATAATTCTGTGCTGAGATACAGTGTCCACCGCAAATCTTGTTTTCTAAAAGGCATCCTCGAAAGTGCTCCGTAACCGGCCAGGGGCGGTCCTAGAGTTGGCCCTTGGGGGGGGGGTGATTTTTCCAAATTTTCAAAAATCAGTCAATGATAAGGATCGTAAATATCTGGCGAAAAAACGTTTATTTTAAGAAACAGAGTGAAGGAGGGGGAAGGATTTGGTTCCAGTTGCAACTAAGACTTGTATATTGTAGGTTTGTATAGCTATAGGTTTGTCATTTGAAAAATTTTAAGTTATAGAAAAATAGTGGATAATTTTAACAAATTTTCTCAATACATTAAATGTCTTTCATAAAACAATCTGCGAATCTTAGATGTTCACTGCGAAAAAGTGTTGATAAAAAGATATTTTTTCAATTGGTAGGTTATAAATTATAACTTTAAGAATAATTTAGAGAATTTTACCATATAAATGACATTTCACAAATGAAAATTAAACACACATTTTCGTAGAAGAAAATGTAAAAAAAATCTTCAAGTTATCTACAATATTTCAATGGTCATCTTCATATCAGCGTAAGAGCCTCACAAAATTTTTCATGATTCTCATTTTGCAACAATTCCAAAACAATAATGTGAGAAAAGTGTTTGTTAATTTTTGCTATGAGTTAAAATCTGAATAATTAATTATTTTTCTGAAGTATTTTGCTAAATCGTTGTTCGAAAGTATCGAATAATTATCTATTCTTGTTCCAATTCTTCAATTTTTTAATATAAATTAAATTTTACATGAGGTCATCAAAATCAACATTTATATTTATTTTTTTTTCTTGAATTTCAAGCTAACCATTTCTCACTTAATGAACTTAATGTTGAAAGTTTTAAATCAAAGAATGGATTTTTTTATAAAAACTTTTGATCAATATTAAATTGTTTAATTGTGATAACGGCTAAAAATGTATGAGGCTCTTCAAGTCAAAGTGCATAAAAGCTAATGAAAGACGTAAAATATCACAATAAACGAGCCTTCGAAAAAAGGGTAATTTAAAAAAAACTTATTTCGAGAAAACACATTTTTAATTTGATGTGCTTGGCCATTTTCCATTTGTTTATCTAAAATTTGTTTTTCTTTTTCAAACGTAAAAGTATGTAAACTTAAATTCTAAAAATTTGGAAAATTATCAAATAAAGCTTCTATAAAATACAAAGAAAGTCTTGTTTTACATCAAGTTTATTGAATTTCTCATTTTCTAGATTAATTTGAAGGATTTGGATAGTTTGTATAATTTGGACGGTTCCTACGGTTCGAACGGTTCGAACGGTTCAGATGGTTCCTACGGTTCGGAGGCTCCAGAAAATTAACCAAGACACAATTTTTCATCTGAGCTTCAGTGAAATGCAAAGAAAGTATTGTTTTACATAAAATTTATTGAATTTCTTAGTTTCAATATTAATTTGAAGGATTTGGATAGTTAATATAATTTGGACGGTTCCTACGGTTCGAACGGTTCGAACGGTTCAGATGGTTCCTACGGTTCGGAGGCTCCAGAACATTAACTCAAACACAATTTTTCATCTAAGCATCCATAAAATGCAAAAAAAGTATTGTTCTACCTTAAGTTTATTGAATTTCTTAGTTTTTACTGTCTGGACCAGAGGGGGCCAAACCTAAGCCCTCGAGTCCCTGGTCGTTCCTCTGGAGACTCAGTGGAGTGTGGGCACACAAGGCCTTTTTTTGTGGCTAGCTCAATCTTGAGCAGGAACGGAGCTCCTCAAGTTCGGCTTTTACAAGTTGCTGCTGATCAAGGACCCGTCGGATATGGTTAAACACGCTACCGCTGTAAAAATTAGATTTAATGTTTTTTATTTGGATACTGTAGGGACTGGACGTTTTCCGTGTTTAGCTGCACAACCTTTTGTGTCAAAATTCGTTTCTAAACTGACTGGACCTTTCCGACTTCGTTAAGCTACATTTTTCTCTTTTTCGCTCGTGCGGAATTCATCATCGTTTTTTCTCTCTCTCGTTCTCACATAAACGAAACCCGAAAGCGAAGACGTGTGTGTATATACAGTTTCTACCTACCGTTCTGCAGATCTTACCAACACTTCTGCATTTACTTTTACCTGACTGTTGCACCGTGCCAAATACGCAAGTTATATTTTCATAAATTTTCTTTTAATTATCTTTCTTTGCCTTATACTCTACATCCTTCCTCTCCCCTACTCTTGTGAATTGGAACTCAGTCACTTAACAGTGACATAAAATTTGGCTCTAGGCTCACAATTTTAATATTTAATAATCTTATATTTCCAGAATAAACCATCGAAAATCACGCACTCTCTACCAGATTTGTCTCTCGGAGCAAAATATTTTTCTTATTTTACTTGAATTACCCGTGATTCATTCAATTTTGCCTCTGAGAGTAAACGATATTTTCCAAAATTGACTGCTCGAGGTTTATTAGAATCACTCGGGAATTTGTTAAATTGGCCTATCAGAGCAATATATATGTTTCATGGCCGCTCGAGGCCTACTAAAATCATTCCCAACTCTTTCAATTCAGCCTCTCAAATACATTTTATAATTTTCTTTCCTTTCTCTAAAATGGCCTATTTAGCCCTATCATAGTCACCCAACCAAATTTGCCTCCCGGAGCAAAATACTTTTATATAAGCATCCACTCGAGACCTATAGAATCACATGAGATTCTCCACCCGAGGAAATCATTATTTTTTGAAATTACCGCTCAAGGCCTATCAAATCTCTCTATATTCTATGAATTCGCCTCTAGGAGCAACATTTAATGGCCGCTCCAGCATTTTAGGATAAGAATTCTTTCAATGTTGCCTCTCGGAGCAAACAAATTTAATGGCCGCTCGAATCCAATCAGAGTCACTCGAGATTCTTTTTGAATTTTGCCACTCGGAGCATAACTAAAAATTTAGTTTTTATGCATGAATCACTCAAAATTTTTGGTACTTGCCACTCGAAGCAAGTACTTGGCCACTCGAAGCCAATTAGAATCACTCGAGATTCTTTCAATGTTGCCTCTCGGAGCAAACATATTTTCAAAATAGTCGCTCAAGGCCATTGAGAATCACTCGAGATTCTTTTTAATTCTGCCACTCGAAGCAAAATTATTCATTTCTTATTCAAGAATCACTCAAAATTCTTGGTACTTGCCACACAAAGCAAGTATTCGGCCACTCGAAGCCAATTAGAATCACTCGAGATTCTTTCAATGTTGCCTCTCGGAGCAAACATAATTTCAAAATGGCCGCTCGAGGCCAGTACCAATAGTACACAGATTTGTGAGAAATTTAACAAACATTTTTCCACAATTGGAAAGAACCTGGCTAAAGAGATTCCAATAGACACTGAAAATGATCATTTGTCTCATATCGCACAGGTAGAAAATACAATCTTCTTACGACCCGCTAATGTAAACGAGGTTCGATTAGTTATTTTTTCACTTAAAAATAAAAAGGGTCATGGACCAGATGGCTTCCCTGTTAATGTCCTAAAAAACAACCATGAAACATTCTCGTACATACTCACACAATATTTTAACCTAATATTAGAGTCAGGAGTTTTCCCGAACTGTCTAAAAATTGCGAAAGTTATCCCTGTTTTTAAGGCTGGCGATTCGCTTGACGTCAATAACTATCGTCCTATCTCGACCTTAAGCGTTTTTAGTAAAGTGTTCGAGAAGCTTCTTGTTAATAGGATTGTAGACTTTCTAAATCAGAACAATATACTCTATAAACTGCAATATGGATTTAGATCAGGCTCGAGCACTCAAATTGCCATCTCAGAATTAGTGGAATCTATCATATGTAAAATAGAGTCAAAAAATGTTGTTGGGGCATTGTTTTTGGATCTCAAAAAAGCTTTCGACACTCTAAATCATGACATATTATTGTCCAAATTGCATAAATACGGGATAAGAGGAACAGCAAATAATATCCTTCGTAGCTACCTAGAAGATCGCAAGCAGTTTGTGGCTATTGAAAATACAAGAAGCGAATTAAGAAATATTGATATCGGTGTACCACAAGGGAGTAATATCGGGCCATTACTTTTCCTCTTATATGTAAATGATTTATGTAACCTTCAACTTAAAGGCACAGCACGTTTATTTGCCGATGATACAGCAATTTTTTATTCAGAAACTTCACCTGATATTATAATTCAGCACATTGAAGACGACCTAAAACTGCTTTCAAAATATTTCAATTCAAACCTACTTTCACTTAATTATACAAAAACCAAATACATGTTGTTTCGTTCTTCACATAAAAAACTGCCTCGTACTAATGACCCAGCTATGAATGGTAATACGATTGAGAGAGTTAGTTGTTTCAAATACTTAGGAATTTACTTAGATGAAACTCTTTCATGGAATCGTCAAATTGAACACCTGGAAAAAAAAATTACTCCTCTTTGCGGTGTTCTTTGGAAACTGAGAAATTTTGTTCCCCAACATGTTCTCTTTAAATTTTATTTTGCGTTTATTCACTCTCATTTGAACTACCTTGTTATGATATGGGGAAGAGCTTCTTTGTCTCACTTACAGAAACTTCAAACGCTCCAGAATAGATGCTTGAAAAACATCTTAAAACTCCCTTTGTTATTCCCTACCTTTCAGCTATACTCTTTAAGAACGCATAACGTTCTTCCAATATCTGAACTCTGTGATTTGCAAACTGTTATATATATCTATGATAATCTACACTCAACTGAAAATATTCAAAACCTCCATTTTACTACGGGGTTGCGAACTCATAACACTCGCCAGTCAGATTTCTTGCAACGAAGCCGATCCACAACATCATTAGGGCAAAAAAGAATTTCGTTTATTGGACCTACTAAATACAACACCTTACCAACTGATATTAAAAACATAACCAATCGTTCCATGTTCAAAACCAAAGTGATACAGCTTTTGAAAGAAAAATTGAACCATTAAAACAGTCGATCATCAACCAGTCTTTGTTTTGCTTACCTTTTGCATATTTGTAGCGTTAATTTCTAATATTATTATTCTTTAAAAAATTGTAGTTTGTATTTTTATCTTATTGAATTATTGAACATAACTTGATAAAATTAGTAAATATAATTAGTATAATAGTAAATATAGTATAATGAATCTCTTCAAAGGAAATTATTTTCCATTGAGATTCATATTGTTGTCAATTTAGTTAAATAATACATTTCCTCGCACGACATTAAACAATTTTGTGTTCTCAGCATGATTAAAATTTGCTCGCGTTAACTTTTATTATTCATTGCTGCCAGACATGCTGAGAACAGTAGCGTCCATTACCAGGGGGCTCAAAAAAAAAAAAAAAAAAAAAAAAAAAAAAAAAAAAAAAAAAAAAAAAAAAAATCACTCGAGATTCTTTTAATTTTGCCACTCGGAGCAAAATTATTCATTTCTTATCCAAGAATCACTCAAAATTCTTGGTACTTGCCACTCGAAGCAAGTATTTGGCCACTCGAAGCCAATTAGAATCGCTCAAGATTCTCTTTTATTTTGCCACTCGGAGCAAAACCTGTGTTCTTTCTTACCTCTATTCGAACCTACCAACTGTGCCATTGTAGTGACTGGACGTTTTCCGTGTTTAGCTGCACAACCTTTTGTGTCAAAATTCGTTTCTAAACTGACTGGACCTTTCCGACTTCGTTAAGCTACATTTTTCTCTTTTTCGCTCGTGCGGAATTCATCATCGTTTTTTCTCTCTCTCGTTCTCACATAAACGAAACCCGAAAGCGAAGACGTGTGTGTATATACAGTTTCTACCTACCGTTCTGCAGATCTTACCAACACTTCTGCATTTACTTTTACCTGACTGTTGCACCGTGCCAAATACGCAAGTTATATTTTCATAAATTTTCTTTTAATTATCTTTCTTTGCCTTATACTCTACAGATACCTGTGTGTGGTGTGTTTTCGTTGGGCCGGCCTTTGCTGCTGCTGCTCCTCGGGACGCTCTGGGATGTGGATATGTCGTGGCTAGGCAGTTGACGAGAATTGGCGATTACGATGCCAATTCCTCATCAGCTCCTCAGGCCAGAACAGAGAAAGGGCTCCGTTCAGCCTACCAATCCGTGGACTCCTATTGGGATGTCTCCTTCTACTCGGGCGGATCTTGGCTTACCAATCTGGTCCGAAGAGCAGACGCGTGGTACCAGATTGGAATTTGACCGAAGCGAATCAGTCCTAGATGGCATAAAACCTACGCACTGAACTTTTGGGTCCAGGAGGGATAAAGCAAGGCACATGTTTCCTTAGAGGACTACCATTTTCTCAAAAGGTTATTCAATTCCGCGCTTTTACCTGATCCGTTTATCGTGTTCGTAACTTCAATTCTTTTCCGTTGATTTTTACAATTACTGACACACTCTTTAACGGCTTAGTATACCACTATTTTGACGACTATTTTTGTAACACTCGATTGAGGTGTAGTAATCCTCGATCTTTACGTGCCAGCGAATCAAGCGAAAAAAACCCTTTTTTTTGTATTTCTGGTAGCTTACCTCCAAAATTTGTGCTTTATACCAGATTTTAAGCGACTAGACTAATCAGCTGTTTTAATTTGTGCGTTCTCAGTTAGCTCGTTCTAGTAATGCATTTTGTGTGATTGTTTCAGTGTACCTGTGTTAACATGTTGTGTTCTTGTGAGTCCTGTATTTTATTTAATTAAATCTATCTTGCTATGATGAACTAATAATTAAAATAATGAAGTAACATAGAACAATAAACAAATAATTTAAGTAAAAAAACAAATAACTAATAACGTTAGGAAAACTTTGCCGAGTTGAATTTCGCCACGGTAACAGTTTCTAGATTAATTTGAAGGATTTGGATAGTTTGTATAATTTGGACGGTTCTAACGGTTCGAACGGTTCAGATGGTTCCTACGGTTCGGAGGCTCCAGAAAATTAACCAAGACACAATTTTTCATCTAAGCTTCTATGAAATGCAAAGAAAGTCTTGTTTTACATCAAGTTTATTGAATTTCTTAGTTTCTAGATTGATTTGAACGATTTGGACGAGTGTGTTTTAATGATATTTTCAATCAATTACTGCATTTGTTATATTGCTAAAGTTTTTCTCATTCTTCATACTTAAAATTTTGTAATCCAGATAACCTTTTTATGAATCTTTATAAAAGTTGGTGATAATAATAATGATTGTTATGTCAGACCTTTCCGGGAATACATAAAACACTTCTTGTTCGGTGAACAGTCAATAGAAAAAAATGAATTTTATTTCGTCTGTATTTGAAATTTTTAATTTTCCCGCGAATGAAAACATCACACACACACACACACACACACACACACACACACACACACACACACACACACACACACACACACACACACACACACACACACACACACACACACACGCACACACACACACACACACACCCACACACACACACACACACACACACACACACACACACACACACACACACACACTTTTGAATAGAAGAAAAGAAACTTGGCAACATTATGGCAGTGGTTTAATAGTTCCGTTGCAGAGTATACTTTAGGGCGTTTAAGCATCACATTAGGGTGACCAATAGTACCAAGATCGATCAATGATGATAATTTCAGTGATAATACAGATTCAGATTGTTTTAAACTTTTCTTGTCAAACTTGTTTTTTGAATCATTTTAAATCATTTTGAGAAAAAGGTGTTTAAGATAACGGTAAATTAACAAAACCAGAAACAGAAAGTTTTTCGATATGTTTTTTTTTTATATTTCTCAGCAAATTGATTTTTTTGTTATAAACTCTCTGAACAAATTCCAGGGAAATAATACTATTCAGCTATTATTTTGCACAAAAAAAAAATCTAAAACCGTTGCAGTTTAAAAATCAAGTCAGCTTACCTCTTTTTTTTCGTGAAATTGTTCAATTTTCTAAGGAAAACAAACTGCGAATTAAGTTGGATTTTCAATCTCCGAAAAGATTAACTATCGTCAAACGGGGCATCATGCAACATCAGGGTTAGATGTAACATTTGTATACCACAACACTTATTCAATTCTAATTTTTATATAAGGCCTAAACATATTTTAAATCTTTCTTTTGACACTCGGAGTTGGAACATTTCGAGGGGGGAGGGGGAAGTAATAAATAAAACGAAAAACAAATAAATTGTTATAAATTGCACAAAAACTTGTATGCAACAACATTGCATACTATATCATTGCACAAAACATATGAATCAAGTAATTTTAAATCTAAAAATTCAATTAAATCAAAATTACAAATGGTTAAATAACTCCCAGCTTCTACAATTTATTTTTTGGTCTTGTCATCTATCGGATATTTGATTTTGTGTTTCGAAATTTAAAAATTTATATAAAATATTTGAAACTTTATTTATTCCCCCCTTTGTGATTTTTGGAAATTTAGAAGGGGGGGGGGGGTTGTTGCCAAAAGAAAAAAAAGAAATTTGTTCCAGCCTTATGTAATCAAGTTATCATAAAATGATAACAAAATGAGTTTCTAACATCGTGAGATAGTTTTTTTATAGTTTGTGATTCTCATGGAAAATTTTAAATATCGAGAACTATTTAGATGTACGAATTTTTATATTTTTCTATGCTTAAACAAACTTACTCAGTATGACGAATACACTTTTTTAATTGATTTTTTATCCTATACCTAACATCACTGATGGTGTAAAAATTTCAATTCAGATAACAGTCTGGGCTAAAATGTATCAAAATGTAAATTAAAGATTCACCTTTTAAATCTCGTTTCCACATGCTGGAATTTGATTGTTTTACATCACGCGTTTGTTAATTTCAAAATTTCATCCATCCAAACATTAATTTTCATGATTTCACTTGGTAGAATTTTTTGTAGTTTTTTTACCCCTGAATGTATGTAGCACCCTTTGGGTTTTTCTTTAAAAATAAAATTCAATTCGATCAAAACTAAAAATTGCTGCAAATGGTGTATGACACCACAAATATATCAAAAATTTAATATTTTCGTTTTTATTCGATTTTCTGATGTCCTTTTTAGTAAGAACATCTAATGACTATGAAAGTTCATAGACGGATAGAAAGTTAGAAGAATTGAAAGATGATGAAAATGAGCGGGTAGAATTAATGTTAAGCTTCCGTATGGGGTGAAAAAATAAAAATAAGCCGGAAGGAACATATTTCCGAGAAAAATGTCAATTTCGCTTCAGAATCAATGCAAATGCAACATTTTTAAGCTGATTTAACCAAAACTTGTCAGATTGCCCGATTTTACCCGGAGCTTGCTCGGATGTTTGATAAAAAGTCCGGATTTTTTCCAGATTTATTCACTGACAAATCTGATCCATCTAACAAAAATCTCAAATTGAGTCAATTTATTTTTGCGTAATAAAACGATTTTTTTTTTAGCAAATTTAAACCTAATCATTATGAACTGTTTTTGGATGCTTAAAAAATGTGCTAAAAATGAGTTCGAGTGTTTTTTTTTTTTTGCTGAATAGTTTCTAAACTTAGCCCATATTTCCTCGGTATTGTCTGAACTTTCTATTGGAAATTTTGAAATCAAATGCCCGGATATTGTTGAGTTTTTGGATAAAATTAAACCGGATTTGTATGGCCTGGGTACGTGCGGGAATAATTCTGATAACATCAATTTACCTCGTTATTTTGCTTTGTAAATTTTCCGACTTTATTACAGAACGTCATCTTAATCAAGAAAATATAATTATGTATGATATGTCTGTAAAAGTTTTGACATATCCAAAACAACTGAAGAGGTTGCAATGAAATATTCCATTATAAAATATTATTTTTATTTTTACCAGGAGAACGTCTTATTTTTAACTAATTAGTACCGTGAAAGGGGATTACATTGATCACCGGAATAACTGTGACCATCATGAAATTTTCCACATAAACATCAATAACTAAGTCTAAGCTTAAAAAATTTCAAAACTTTCCTCTACGTTAAAAACCTATAAGTTGAGCTTCAAACTGGGAAAAACTTGGTTCATTTTTGAAAATTTCAATTGTAGGTAAAAATTTTATTTCAAAATTTTGATTTATCTGCTTTTTCGAAGGCTCCCAAACTAACTCCCTTCCCGATAAAATCAAAGTGTTTAGAAGCAGCAGGTTGATTTATGTGAGGTTCTACTTTCTTCCTTAGTAAATGTACAGTTTTGGTGTAGTTTTCGTTGTAGTTTGTGGTAAATTTTTGATATTGAAAAAATAGGGACATTTTCCAAGAGTAAGCCAGTCTAGGACAAAAGGATAGAAACCCCTTTCAAATGGTAAATTTTTAAAGAAAAAATAAAAAGAGATAAGTGCAAGGGCTTAGGAAACTGATTGAAGGCTAAATTTCATTTGTGTTTGTGTTATAATTTTCTAAGTTATCTTATAAAATTTAGCCTCTTAATTTATGCAGCGTCATTTACCATCATTCAATTCAAATTGCACATGAAGGACCGCAGTTTTTATATTTTTTTTTGGACCGTGAATGAATCTAAACCTAGAACAACCGAAATTCAGCATTGTATATTTCAGAATTCACAGGACAAAAAGTTTCTAATTTATTATCTTTGAGCCACCGAAAGTGTCGTGTTCAATTTTGTACAGTTTCATGAATAAATTAATATCATTTGAGTTTATTCCGAACTGCCATAGCAATTGATAGACTTGCATTTGCAAATATAATAAAGTTGTTTTGTATCCTTTATGATCAAGAAAACTCCTTAAAATCGTCAAAATGAAGACTAATCAATGCTACTCCAAAGCATCAAATTCTAAACATTTTTTTAATCCAATTTTTAGTAGTTGAATGATTTTCTGTAAATATGTTTAACGTTAATAGACGTTCAGTACTGGTTTTAAAAAAAATTAAATATGCCACATTTCCCAGATCAGAAAACTTATCGAAAAATATTTTTAAAAAACGATCAATCTCACCCCGGATTACAGTATAAGACAACCATAAGTTCATTTAATTGTTTTTATTTATCGTTTAGAATGTATTGAGTTAGTTTCAGATTAGAATGATATAAACTTTGTAATTCCATGAGGATTTCAAAAATATAAAAAAAAGCAATTGGAAAATTTGGAAACGTTAGATATTCTGCTCTTCTTCCTTCCATACGTAGATGCTTAAAAACTGAACGAAATTCAGGGTAAAAATAAGGTCAACTTCGTCAAACTAAAACTCATAATTTGATCCAACTCTCAGAATCAGAAATCAGATATAGATATTTGATTCCATAACATCTTCGAACATAAGAACAAAGAAAATGTAAAATAATTAAAATTAATCATTTTTTTGAATTTCTTATCTGATTTTGAATGCAAGATCACAATGTTAAAAAATCCATAACCATTTGATTTGAAATAGCTGTGAGCAAAAATTCGATGAATATATTTTTTGTACTCAATTCCTTTGCTCATTTCTTAAGTATCCATATCTTGATAAATATGATAAAGATAAAATTGTTATAAAATGGATGATCATAAGGTCTGATCAGATAGCAAAATTTGTTCAAAAAATTAAAAAAATATATAAATATTTGCACCATTAAAAACGGGAAATTTCATACAATAAGAAGTATTGTTTGGAAACACTGTAAATAGTGTTCGCAAATTTGGCATACGATGAAAGACACTTCCAACATTATTTTAGCGAAAAAAGAAAGACAATTGATTGAAATTACTTAAAATGGCGACACTTTTCAACAAAAATTTGTTTGGGCACATCTAGGATCCTCTGTGAATGGAAAAATAATGTGAAACGGTAGGAAATTCATTTTTAAGTCAATCCCAGAAGATATTCGCTTTAAATTTTCTTCGATAATTTTTGCCCCTGAAGGTAGGCAATACCATTGACAATTTTTGGGTTTAATTAGCTTACGAAAATGGTTAAAACGGAGAATTGGAATAAACAAAATATTAAGAGAAAGCTTAACTTTGATTGGTTTAATTTCAATAACAGATTTGCAAAGCAAAAAACAACGCACTGATCCATGTTCAAGATGATGTTCTTAGAGTCCTCATACATGGTATGACAGAAATATTACGAAAAAAGTACAAAAACTGTTCCGATTCACTCCATTTACGGTACCATTTAAGTACCGTGTACCCAGATGATTATTAGCCTTTTTTCTGCTTACCTACTTGTAGCAACATTATTTTTGTAAAGTTCAAAGGCTCAACAAAGTTTGCATATCAGACATTTTATAATTGAAATTTCGGAGAAGAATCAGAAACTTTTATTTTTATTAATTTTTTTTTATTATTAGTTGAGTTCACAATTGATCAATCTCTCTTTCTAAAAAACTTACAATAGAATAATGTAGTTCCCATTATCATTCTCAGAATGGAAAACACACCGATTGACAGTGCTACGATTCGCATACGGGTGCGCTTAGGCGAGTACATACTTTGCGACAAGGAAGGTGCCCGATCATGCGAAGCTTGGAGTATCTTCAAGAATGTGAGTTTGAGCACTACAAGGGAGTGTGTTGGCTTTGTGCAGTGCGTGAACTGCGGATCCCTTTTCCGATTCCCGAAGGGCAACAGTACCTCGAACCTGAATCGCCACTTCGAGAGATGCAGAGCAGGTGCTTCTGAATCCGATCCTGAGTCTTCGGCTTCTGAAGTGGAACAGGAGAGTATTCCGGAAGGCCAAGCTTCTGCCCAAAGCGTACAACAGCACGTCAAGGACCAAATTTTTAACGCTTGCATGAAGTGGAAAGCCTTAGATCTGCGTCTATTTTGTGTGCTTAACAGACCAGGTTTTAGGAATTGGGCGCAGAAGCTTATCGAAGTTGGTGCGGAATTCAGGAATGTGGACCTCGAAAGTGTTCTGCCAGACCCATCAATAGTTTCGGGAAAGCGTGCGTCGTTGCAGAGAAGGTCAGAACGAAACAGTTGCCAGAAGTGAGGGAGGCTTTGAGAGCTAAATGCTGTGCTTGCGATGCTGATCTGTGGTCGGATCGGTATTCGGAATCAGCATACCTCACGACTACGGCCAAATACATAACGGAGGAGTTCGAGCTCAAATCGCTGGTGCTATTTACGACTGACCTCCCAGCGGATCAATCCGAAATCGCTGCGAATGTAAGGAGTTTTTCACATGCTGCAATTGAAAAACTCCAGATTTCCCAAGAGGACATTGCTGAAGTGACTCACATAACGGACCAGCGCTCAAATATTGCCAAAGCATTCGCCAATCGGAACTTTGTGTCCTGCATGGCCAATAATCTGGACACCTTTTTGAAACATGCATTGGATGGAAATTTTTTGAGAGACCATGCTCCATCGATCATGACATGCCTGCAAGTAGCAAGAAACGCTGTGAACTACTTGAACTAGTCAGGCTTTTTCAGTTTGCTGCCTTACACTGTGAAAGCAAAGTTTGAAGTCCGCTGGAATGCAGATGTCGATATGCTAGTTGATGTCGTTGATGTAATTTCAAAAATTAAGGATGTTCTTGGCCAGAAGGGAGAGCAACAGAGGTTGAATGGTTCAACACTATTCTATTTTGTTGGAATTAATTGTTGTCTCCGAGAAGACCACTTCATTGGAGCTGTACTGTGTCCAAACGTTCGTAAATTAACGAAATGCCCAAGAGAGGCACACCCAATTTCCTTGGTCCTATCCAGGATCTAAGATATCCGATGCTCTGAAAGAAAGATAAACTTAAATAATTATTCATATTCACAATTGGCGATAGGCAGCAAGACGATTAAATATGCGGCTTAATCTGGAAATCAACTATTTTTCAACTCAGCAATGATCAGATATTCGAGAAAATTACATGCAGGGCAATACAAAACAAAGTACAGGAATAATAAAATGGATATTAATTCAGGAATCAACCAAATCATCTGAAATTTTACACTGATGATTGGTGACTCAAAATGCATCGAAAAACGTATGGGAGCAAAAAGAGGAACTATATTTAATGTTATAAGACATAAATCACCGTTTTGTATGTTTGTTATCTAACCTATTGGCTTTATCGGTGAAAAGTGATGTCCTTTTTAGTAGAGGCATCTCAAAATTATGAAATTTAATAAATGGTTAAACGTCAGAAGAAATCAAAGATGGTGAAAATAAGCGGGTAAACTTTATTTAGAAGCATTATCATCACATACTAAATTTTAGTTCAGCACGGGCCAACTACTACGCACTGCCATATTTTTGCTTGTGGGGCGAACCGCACTTGGCCTACTTAAATGCAACTCTATCACTATCTACCATTTCATAATAGTTGGCCCGTGCTAAACAAAAATTTGATATGTGATGATATTGCTTCGAAATAAATTTCACTCGCTCATTTTCACCATCTTTGATTTCTTCTAACTTTCAATCCATCTATGAAATTCCATAATCTATAAATGTCCCTACTAAAAAAAAAACATCACTTTTCATCGATAAGTTAAATAATATTGATTTAATGTTCAATAATAATTACCTTCTCGACTGCTGAATGACAACCCAGAATGGAAAACACACCAGTAGATAGTGCTATTCGGGTGCGCTCAGGAGAGTACATCGTATGCGATGATAAGCAAGGTGCCGATCATCCGAAGCTTGGAGCATTTTCAAGAAGGTGTGTTTGAGCAGCACAAGGGAGAGTGTTGGGTTTGTGCAGTGTGCAAAGTATCAATCTCTTTTCCGGTTCCCAAAGGGCAATAGCACGTCGAATCTTAATCGCCACTTTGAAAGTTACAGGGCAGGGTTGTCAGTTCTGCTTTTAGGACGCAGGAATTAGTTCCTCGTCTTCTGGTTGCGAAGCTGGATTTGAAATACATGATCAGGAAAGAACTATGGAAGGCCAATCTTTGTCCAAAGTATACCGTGTGAAATGAGAAGCCTTTTAGTTGAGTCTACATTTGATCAATCTCTCTTTCTACTGAGCTTACAATAAAACCAAATTCTCCCATTATGGAAAACGCACCGGTTAACGCTGCTACCGTTCGCATCCGGGTTCGCTCAGGCGAGTACATCCTTTGCGACAAGGAAGGTGCCCGATCATGCGAAGCTTGGAGTATATTCAAGAACGTGTGTTTGAGCACCACAAGGGAGTGTGTCGGCTTTGTGCAGTGCGTGAACTGCGGATCCCTTTTCCGATTCCCGAAAGGCAACAGTACCTCGAACCTGAATTAACACTTCGAGAGAACCAGGTAAGGCGCTTCCGATTCCGATCCTGAGTCTTCGGCTTCTGAAGAGGAACAGGAGAGTATCCCGGAAGTGGCTTCTGAAGTGGAACAGGAGAGTATCCCGAAAGTGGTACAAGAGAGTATTCCGAGAGGCCAAGCTTCTGCCCAAAGCGTACCACAGCACGTCAAAGACCGGATTTTTTGATGCTTGCGTGAAGTGGGAAGCCTTGGATCTGCGTCCATTTAGCGTGCTTAATGGACCAGGTTTTAGGAATTTGGCGCAGAAGCTTATCGAAGTTGGTGCGGAATTCGGGAATGTGGACCTCGAAAGTGTGCTGCCGGACCCATCAATAGTTTCGAGGAAAGCGTGCGTCGTTGCAGAGAAGGTCAGAGCGAAACAGTTGCCAGAAGTGAGGGAGGCTTTGAGAGCTAAATGCTGTGCTTGCGATGCTGATCTGTGGTCGGATTGGTATTCGGAAACAGCATACCTCACGACTACGGCCTAATACATCACGGAGAAGTTTGAGCTCAAATCACTGGTGTTATTTACGACTGATTTTTCATCGGATCAATCTGAAATCTCTGCAAATGTAAGGAGTTGTTTTCTGCATGGTCAATTATCCAGACACCGTTTTGAAGCATGCATTGGATGGCAATTATTTGAGAGACCATGCTCCATTGATCATGACATGCCTACAAGTAGCAAGAAACGCTGTGAACTACATGAACCGGTCAGTCTTTTTCAGTTTGCTGCCTCACACTGTGAAAGCAAAGATCTTAGTCCGCTGAGATTCCAAAAGATATCGATTTGGGTCGTGAATGGATGAAAGTAGCAGTGGTATTCTAGCGCCGTAGGCAGAGCCGGAGCTGTACTTGCAATACGGTAGAAGGAATGACGACGCACCCGAAACACTGTTGAGCTTCCCTGTTTCCGAGACTGGCCACTCTGGCGAAACGCATCCTCACAATACCCGCTGCGGGTGATAACAGCGAGCAAAACATTAGCCTAGCGGGTGTTGTATTGAGCGACAAAAGGAGTCGAGTCTGTCCAGAAACTGTAGATCGGTTCCTAGTAATTCAAAACTATTTCTTAGGTCGAACTTTAGCAGTCCGTACAAATTTTCACTATTCATTTACTTTTTTTTCAGAGCCAGCCTGATAGCCAAATTTAAAATTATTGCCGCTGGCTGCTAATATCGTACTGCAGTTGTGAGCCTTTGACAGTGCTGCAGCTGTGCAGGATTACCCAGTAGACGCGTTCCTCCGGGTGAAGACAAAGTCAAGGCCAATGGAGTGACTGCCAGAAATTCTTCGTCAGATGAATTCAATGGTTGATTGATAACCAACAGTTGGCGCATTCATTCCAGCAGATGAAGTGTTGAGGCCATGCTTCTTTTTTATTTTCGAGAGTTTTTCCCATACAACTTTTTCTTGGGTCGTGCCTTCGAAGCGCAGTTTGTGCATATATTCGACGAAATCTGAAATTAAAAAAAAAAAAAGAAATGTAAAAATTTAAACACAAATTTCCTTTTAATGAAGGGGCAGGCAGCTGGGTAACCTCACTCAATAAAAAAGGAATTCAATATGCATTGGCTAAAAATAAAGAATAATAACTTTCGGCTTTATGCCCTAAGATCTTTATTTTCAATTTAAAATTATTTTATCATGCCTTTGACTTTGAACACTTAAATCAGATGATAGAACCTCGAAATACAACAGTACGAATATCGATCTCCAATGTGGCATGTGTCATATTTTTAAAACCAGAAATGGACTCCTATGAACGTAAAACACGGTTGCATACATATATAAGACTACTTTAATTTCGATTTAGAAATCGATTTAATCTCTGGTTAGAATTTGATGCTTTGAGGTAACATTGATCGGTCTTTATTTTGACGATTGTAACAAGTTTTCTTCATCATATAGAATACAAAACAACTTCTGAATTTCTGTTTTTCTTGGTTTTGATTTCTTTGGAGTCCAGAAAAAAAAACAACAACGTGGTCCTTAATTTGTTTAAGCCGAACAACAATTAAAAACGAAAGATAGACAATGATGCTGCATAAATTAAGGCGCTAAACTTTTCAACATTACTTATAAAATTTTAACTACCAAAACAAATGAAAATTAGCCTTCATTCAATTTCATATGCCCTCGCACTATTCCTTCAAAATGTACAATTTGATAGGGTTTCTAACCTTTTTTGTCCAAGACTGGATTACTCTTGGTAAATGTCCGTATCTTTGAAATATCGAAATTTACCGCAAACTACAACAAAATCTTCATCAAAACTAAACATTTACTGAGAAAAAAAAAGTTGACCTATCACATCAATAAACCTGTTTGCTTCTGAACGCTTTGATTTCATCAGGAAGGGTGCTCGTTGGCGAGCCTTCGAAAAATAGGTATTTCAAGATTTTTAAATTACATTTTTACATACATTTGAAGTCTTCGAAAACCAAACCAAGTTTTTTTTCCCAATTCGAAACTCAACTTATAGGTTTTCCATCTTAGAAAAAAATTTTGAGATATTTTAACTTTAGACTTAGTTATTTATCTGGAAAAATTACATGTTGATTAAAGCTACCCCAATGATCAATGTTATTATAAACACCAAGCACTTTGTTTGCACGAGAAAAAGATACATTATGCCTAATATTTTTTTATTTTCTACTTATACTTTTTTTAAATTTTTTTTAATTCATAACTTCAAAATCATATCACCATGTTTTACCATGTTTTACACTTCTGTAATAAATTTTAGTTTCTTGATGAAAAATTGATATAATTCAAAACGCTGGATAAAGCGCATATAAAAAGTGCTATAATTGTCCTGAAAAGACCGCTAAGCCGATACGTAACCTAGAAATTATTTCCGGTCGAACAACAAATTGATCAAAAAGGTGTTTTGAAATTGTTTTTCAAATTAGGATCTGCATTTTATTCAAAAAATTTTCCATAATTTTTGAGTCCCATATGCATTAAAAAAATATATATATTCCGAATATGGAAAAAAACACAATATTAACGCTATACTCATTCAAAATCCGGGAGGTTTTAAAAACTAATCGTTTGATCGAAAAGGATGAGCATTCTAGTGATGTTCCTTTAACTTATCATATGGTTGCAAGATTATCCGGTTATATCCGGAGTTTCCCTGATATTGAATACAAAATTCATTACACTGAAAAAATGCCTGGATTTAACCTGGATTTATTAACTTAATTCAGAAAATCAAACAAAAAAAAATGGTGATGTAATTTTTTTTTATTAACGCCTCCAAACGGGATGTTTTAACACATTAGTGAGTTAAAATTTTCAAGATTACTATTTCGTTGAGGAATCCAATTGTAAGAGAGCAGGCTTATAGTTTCGATTGTTATTTCAATTCGAATTTTCAAATTGGTTACCAAAGTCCATAGTATTTGATTTAAGGAATTCATTTTAACGAAATGTATGTACGGATAAGGAGATATGTAATATCCCGTAAATAAAATTAAAAATATCAAAATTGCAGTATAATCAAGAGCCAAATTTCAAACTTAATCTTGAATTTTGATCAAGATTGCAAACATCAGGTTTGAACTGAAAAACTTTAATCAATTAATTTTACTTTTAAAACTTATTTTATTTTCTTTAGTTGCTTAAATCTTTGACTTTGCTCGAGTGTTTGGTAGATTGCGCTCATTTGATTCAAGCATAGAATAAGTTTTTTTAACCATCGCACACAGGAGTTTTCGACCCAAAAACCTGGCCAAAACTAAAAATTTAAATTTCATTGGTTATTTTAATGTCAATGTTTATTTGATTCTTGAATTAATTTAGCACCATGTGCCGGTCGTTTTTTGACATCTTATTTGTTTATAAGCTGTAGCACCTGTCGAAACTTTAGTATTTTTATAAGATACAATTTTTCTACAAATCGTTGAATCAGCGCGACTAAGTCAAATCTATGAAATAAAGTTTCTTAAGTAACTAAAAATAAAAATTTGATATGGAGAACTTCAATGGAGGGATGTTAAATAATTTTGAGTATAATAGATAAAAATCGATGATAATAGGGCCACTGATAACTGCTTTGAAAATTCTTCTATTTATTTTTTATTTTAAACGTTGTTTTTTTTACAAAATTGTGTTTTTGTTAATGTTCCCAGCAAGTCCCGGCAAAACGTTTCATGTAACCTGGAAATTGATAACTTCAATAATCATGTGCAAAAGAAAAAAAATCGCGCAAACTCGCGCATTTTTTGATATTTTTAAGTTTGAAGTTTAAAAATATTGATAGATTACTTCCACAAAAAAGTCACCTAGAGCTTCGTTTATTTTAAACTAATGCTCGGTAAAATTTATGTTCTTTTTCGAATATTTTCAAATGTTTTGTAACTTTCAAAAACAAATAAAAAAAAATCTAGATTTTTTTAATTTTACAACTTTTTCAACCAGGGTTATCTACCATGTCATATAATTGTTAGAAAATTTCTAATGGAAAATTATGAAAAATTACGAAAACGGTGAAAAATATGTTAAATGATCTTAAAATCGTTTGATAAGTCAAAATAAACGTTTTTATTGATTTCAAACCACTAAATACTTTTGGCCAACTTTTCCTTCTACGTACTCCTGTGTGCATCGATGAAAGTAAGTTCTCTTATTTGTTGCAATGGGATTTCTTATAAAAATGTAGTTGACCATTTTACAGATTTTTGGATGTATTTTAAATTTTTTTGTCATGTAACTCTTAATAATGCACGAATGAAAGAAAAAAATATCAAATTATGTTTTTAACTGTATGATTATTTATTTTTGAGTACTTTTACATTAAATAAAAGTTTTCATTTTGAATCGTAAATTAAGAAAATAAGCAATGAAACTAAAAAAAAACTAAATGTTTATAAATAAACATTAAGTAACAAAATGTGGAATTCGCATTCATCAATGGTTAAAAAAATCTTTGAATTTGTTTGAAAGTATTGTGGATCAAACTTATTTGATTTGATCCTAAAATAAGTTATTTTAGGAGTGCTTTCGAATTCTTTGAAAAAAAACTTCTTCTAGGCTCAAAGCTATCAAGCTCAATCTTCCCAACTTATTTGCAAATTCAAATATTTTAACCCTTGAATGAAAAAGATCAAATTTTCAAAAATAAAAGTGATAAATAAATTTTGGATCAATTTTTTTTTTGATGCAAAATTGAGCCATAATAATAATCATTGCAATATTAATAATGTTAAGCAAAACACCGATTTTTTCAATGAAGATCAGGTACTGTCGATTTTTTTTCATTCAAATTTGGGATTTTTTTTTCATAAAACAAAACTTAGAAAACTAACTGAAATTCTAGTCTATAATAATGATTTTCAGCTGAATTGTGTGTACAACTCATTTTGAATGAAAAAATAAAACCTGAAAATTGAATTGACAAACCAACTCCTCAACAATTTTATGTTGATTGTAAAACCCACTTCCAAGCTTAATCTTTTTCTTTATTTTGAATCTGTATTCTGAATCTTAATTCAGAATCTGAATTCAAAAATTGAACTTCGAATCTTTTTTCGAGTTTCAATACGATCTATACGACCTATACGAATTTCTATACGATTTCTGAAATGTAAATGAAAATCAATTTCGGGATCTTAATTCTAGATCACAATTTTAAATATGAATTTCAAATAATTCCTCTATATCTTCATTCATCTTCATATAAGTTTTCAATTTTTTATCGTAATATTTGAATTTTGTTTAATCCAAGGTTTCACTTATCTGACTACTGCGGATTAGCGGGGTTTTACTGCATTTATTTCGAATCAAGAACAGAGAACTCGGAACTGCTTTTGTTGCTTTTCCATTTTATTAAGATCAACAAAAATGAAAAGACCCGGTGGTCAAAAGGTGTCAAATAAATTGTAATTATAGAAATAAAAATGGAAAAGCAATATTTTAACTAAAGCAGAACTATTCCGCTATATGATAGCTCCATACAATTTGTTCAAGACCATCAAATTCGAACATATATAAAAAAAATTTATGTTTTTCTATATTCGAAAACTATTATGAAAATATTGAAAATGCATATGAATTTAGAAAAATTTGATTCAAGTTTGATATGAAATTCAAAACCAAATTTCAATTTTTTTATTATTATTATTATTATTTTATTAAAGACACAATTTTTTTTTATGATTATTAAAAGTTCAACTCAAGAATTTAATATTCAGGCCTGAATTTCTATGAACAAGTGAGGAAATTTTGAAAAATTGTAGAAGAATTCTGAGCTTTGGATGGGTTTTCGAGATTTTATTGTTAGTTTCAGGTCTAGTTTGTTATTCTTAAATAATCTATCTCTATTAAAAAAAATTGATTATAAATTAAAAAAATTTGGGTGAAGAGTAGAAAACCTCGCTAGATTTTAAAGACCCTCATGGGGGGGGGGGTAGGTTTAACCCCCAAAACCGCCCCATTCCTACGGCCATGAACTGCATGTTTACAAAGTTCCTCACAAGTAATGTAAGTTATCAGTTATCTTGTAATTTTACATGACTTTTGTACTAAATGATAATGAGATTTTTTTTAATTTCACACTTTCTCTTTCTAAAAACTAACAAAAACTGTTATTTAATTAAATTTTGACGAAGTTAAGAAAATGTGACTCCAGTCACCGCAGAATCCGTAACATTTGTTTAATGAGAAGAAAATCTATCAAAATCAAAGCTTACGTTTGATTAGCTAGGACCCAATAAAATATATTTTTGATTCATAATCGGGAGAAATCGATTTATTGCAGAAGAAGCATGCCAGATCCCTCGGATGTTTTTGGACATGCCCAGGTTTTTAAAGTAAAGTGGACAAGTAAAGCAATCAACGGTTGGCAGAATAATGTTGAAAAAAAATTCGTATAACTTTACAAAAATTTGAAAAATAAAGATTATAAACAATCATTAATTTTCTAGAAGCACGCTGAGATGAAAGAAAAGAAGTATACATTTTTTTTTCTTTTACCTACTCTGTTAATAATGAGAGAATTAACGATATTTTTAAGTAAATGTAAATCAAATTGAATTTTGGATATCATTAAAACAGAAGTTAAATCGATTTTCAGTCTTCAACAAATTTGTTAATTATGATAAAACTTAAGAAATTAAGTAATGTTAGAAATACTTGATAAATTGAAATAATGATATCTTTTCGAATTTGTAAAAATTCTAAAATTCAACTTTTTAAATCAATTTTCCCTCTGCAGTTAAGCAAAATATTTGATTGAATGGACGAAAACAAACAAATTCTAAACCAATTTTTGACTCTCATATGGTTTGGTTGATTCATTCTTTATCAATGATTGATTTCAATAAGATCTGATTAATTTCAAACTAATAAAAACACCACAACAAGATTTGAAAAGCAAAATCTGACAAAAGCATCGAGTTCAGGAAGTTTTAATATTTCAAACTATAATCAGTAAAAAATAGGCACATAAAATTCTGTTAAATTTTATGATTTAGATTTAAAAAGGGTAAGACACTTTTATTAAAAAAAAAATTCTTCCAAAAACTAATCTTCTCCATCTACATTATGTTTATGAATTTCAAAACAAATTTTACCAAATCAGTCGTACCACTTTTAAAATTTCTGGATTTTTTAGATAAATTTATCTTTGTTTCTCAATTTTAAATATTTGTGTTCTGAGAACATAATTTTTTTAGAAATCATTCGAACTAACTTTTGAAAATAGAAAAATCATTGTATGTACTATTTGTACTTGACCTATTATTGAAATTGACAGCGACAACACATTCAAAACTTTATTTTTTTTTAAATTTTTATAAGTTAAATTTTTTGGTTATGGTGATCATTTTTTTTTCTATGACATTTCTGCTCAAAAATGCATGAATTGAAAAAATTAAAAATGCTTATAATTTTTTAAATACTATTTGATTATTCATTTTTAAGCTTGTATGTCTAGTTAAATAGGAACTAGTTTTTCGTGATAAATACTTCCTTAAATCTTTTAAATGATTTATATCAAGAATTCTTTAGCACCAAAATAGGAAACTTGCTTTCATCGGTGGTTGCAATCTTAAGATTGCATCAAAATTTAGTGAACTTAGCTTAAGATTATTTAAAACCTGGCAAAAATCGGACAATCAATTTTCAAGTTTTCAAATTACTCGGTCAATACTCGAGATCATTGTAAAAAAATCCAAAAAATATTCAACATAAATCAAGGAAAAAATCGACTAATTTTTTTTATTGAAAAATAAAACCAGATTTTGAATCGTATTTCAGTCTCTCGAAAAATCGTTTATGTTTATTTCAACAAAAAAGCTTATAAAATTTGATTTTAAGGCGACAAAATTGAAAGTTATGATAAAGCTTTTATTTTTTCTATTGCGCGATAAAAAGTGATAAAATGCGGAGTAAAAAAAATTTTTTTACAAAATCTGGGTGTCTCGACCTCTTTCTATTTTTTTTAAATTTAATATCCGGACCAGTCCGGGTAAAACCGGGTAGTCCGGCCAGCTTAATTCTGCTTATTTTTTTGTAAGCAAGCCTTCAATTTTCGAATGAAAATTCTAAAATAAATCCAATTTTCAAAGGTAAAAATTAAAGACTTAAATTTCAAAATACAAATCGGATTTATGCAAACTCGATTAAATTTTATTATTTTAGTTTGAAACTTGGTTCTTGAAAACACTGCAATATAAATAATGCTGAACAATACGCCAAAACATATGGAATTCCCAGAAATTTCTTGAAGAGAAGATACATGTTTCTTTATCATCAATCAATTTTCAATGAAAATCAATTCCTACGGAAGGAATTTTTACAAAATAAGTTATGATTCTACTAAATTCTACTGTCATTTTCAGTTGATTTGTGCAAGCGAACTGACTTTGGTTAAATTTTTAAATCGAAGTAACAAAAAAAATATCATCCTGCAATCTTTTGCAATTTGAATCCTTACCGAAATAGTCATCTTGATAATTTGATTTCGATTGTGGAACTCATTTGTGAGAATCTGAATTGAACTTGAATTAAAAATTTGAATGATCAATCTGTTTCGAAATTTCAATACGTTTTCTGAAATGTACAAAAAAAGGGTTTCTGATTTTAGAAATATGAGCCAAGAATTGAAATCAGTTTCATAGCCCTCAATCATGAATTTCTAATGTAAATACGGATTATTTGGGTTTCAATGATTATTCTTCATTTCTAAAATGTATTATTTATCCGATTTGCAAATCTAAATAAAAAAATCGCTATTTTGAGGCTTTGTTGTGTTTGCATTTATGCATATAAATGATGTTTATGAGCTTAGAATCTGACATAAAAAACAATTTTTTTCGTATGGGGAAAAACATTTGCTAAATGTAAATAAAGGGAATGAGTTTCGAAAATCATGAATCAAATTTTGTAGGAAATGTTAAACCAAATTTAAACGACGATTGAAAACACAGCGTTTTATTTAATTTTTTTTTTTTGATGATTCGAACCGATAAAAAGTTTCCTAAACCATAATTAAATTTAGTATTAAGAAATGAATTACTATCCATAAGTGAGAAAATTTTTGAATTTTTGAAAATTTTCAAAATCTGTAGCTGATTTCTGAACCTGGGATTAGTTTCGAGGTTTTGAAGTCAGTTTTGAGTCAAGATTATTACTATCTAATAACCTTACTCCATCATCAAGTTTGATTAAAAATTTATAATTTTGAGTGTAAAGTAGAATACCTCGCATGCTTTTGATGAACCCTCATGGGTTCCAACCAACCCCCCCCCCCCCCACCATTCCCTCGGCCATGTCAGTACATATAAGATTTCAATGATGAATTGAAAACAAGTTTCATTATAAATATATAACGTCAATATAGTGAATTGCAAAGACAAACGATTTTATTTTGATAAATGGAAGAATTAAATATTAAAAACGTTCAAAGACAGAGCGTTGAGCACTGATTTGTTCAAATAATTTTTTTTATTTTTATCGTTTCAAATTTTTATAAATAAGCTACTGTGTTTTGAGTCATCTCTCTAAAATTCAATTTGGATTTAATTTCTTTTTAAATCTGGTTTAATTTTTAATGTTATCTTTATCTAAATGGATTTGCATGTGCGAAGATTAAAATTCTTGTTATATTTAAATTTAAATTCGTGTTCGATTTCTAATGTTTCGCAAATTTTGAATTCAAGTTTGTTAACAAGACTGCTTAAAAAAATTTCAAATTAATTTCTAATTCAGAATAACGAACATCTATTTCAACAATTTATTAATGACTTCCGGAAAAAAGAATTGATTTGAATATGTGACTCTGTTTCATTTTGGATTATTACAAAAAAAAATTATTTACTTAAGTTTGTGTCATGGTCATAAGAATAGTTTGAGAAACCAATTTTCTTATTCGTTGTACATTTTTGATATTGTTATTATTTCTAGCTAAATTTGAATTTCATTTGATCTCAAAGATCTCATAATAACCGTTCCGTAATAAAAATCAGCTTTTTTTACCACAAGTTGACTGAGCCTTGAAAGGTTTTTCAAATGCGCAACCATTGGTAAAAATCGGACAACGTTAGGCATAACATAAAATTAGTCTGTGCAATAGAGAAGAATGACCATGGCAGTAAAAACCCCTTAAAAAACAAGCTGTTTATAATGATTTTATAAATTTTTGAGGTCACTTTTTCGATCACTATTAGATCGTGTTGACGAATCCTGTGAGCGCAAATACGGTATAAAAACCAAAATGATGTGCTTATCTGTGCAACGATTGGCAAATCACCCGATGTACATCTCGTGATGAAGGCAAAAAAACCTTCTCAGTTGCTCAAAATAAAAAAAAAATTCTAAATTAAGAATCACACAAAGATGTAAAAACGTTATCAACCAACAAACAGAAAAAAGAAAAAATGAATCAAAACAACATAAAATATTGAAAATCTCTTAATGTTTGACATACCTGACAAAAGCAATTTTATCACAGTTTGGTCCATGTGCCTCGCCGGACTTGTGAGCTTAACTGGACAAAGCAAAACGAGAGACATGGAAGTACAAATTAAAAAACCATTTCAGCTTTACGAGAGAGTTGACCAAAAATACACCACCAATCCATTGAAGCGAAAAGTGAGAAGTAAACCAATCACTATTTCTTTTAGTACTCACTCAAGAAGTGATCTTAACCCAGTGGTCGGCAACCTGCGGCTCATTGAGTCTTGGGTTTTTTATGTTTGACATCGCCAAAAAGACAAATTCTGGATTTTTTTAAGAGTTTTTTTCTTTTTGCTTGATGCTGTACTAGAAACATCTGAATAAAGATAAATATAAGATACCAATTTATTCTATTCCCTAAATCCGTGCAAAGCCAAATTTAGGTGAAACAATAGTCTCAGAAAATGCAGATTGATAGAATTACACTAAATTTTGTGATTCAAATCAGATTCTTGCAATTTCATTGAAAGTTTTAGATTTTAATTTGAAATTTGGCTTTTAAAAACGGCAACTTAAAATGTATATCAATTTACACAAAATATGGAATTCCCTGCAGTTCGTTTTACAAGAAGATAACAGAAAACAAAATTCATCAAAAATCAATTCTATAATCAAAAGAAGAAATTGATGTTTGTTCCAGCCTTATAATATTTAGAAAATTTTAATTTTAACACATTGCGAACCAAACACGAGATGTCTAGTTTTTCTTCCCGCCACTAGTGTGCTATATTAAGAAGCATAACTAAAATACTATAAATTCAATAATGAAACTATATTCGACAAAGTTCATCACTACACTTTCGGTGACTCAAATGTACTAATTTAACAACATTTGGTTCACCGATTTCTGAGATATCGAATTTGTTAATATTGTTAATATAATCATGTATCCAATTTTAAATAATATAAAAAAAAAGTTAAAAAAATTAAAAATTACAAAAAAAAAATTAAGAAAAAATTAAAAAAAAATTTAAAAAAATTTAAGATAATTTGAAAAAATTAAAAAAAATTTAAAAAAATAAAAAAATTAGAAGAAAAAAAAAATCGAAAAAAAATTCAAAAAAATGAAATTCGAATTCAAATTAGAGCGATAACAAAACAGCGTTTATTCTTTTTTTTTTTTAATGGTAATTGAAACCGAAAATCAAGAATCCCAATCTGGATACAGAATCCGAAATATGAAATCAGAAATTCAATTGAAATTTTAATAATAATAAACCTCTGGAATGAGTATAATCTCATTTAAAATTTTATCTTCAGAAATGTACTTTGAAAAACCGAAGCAGAATTCGGAACCGGCGATTTGTTTTCGAGGTATAAAAATTATCTCAGAGTTAAGATTGTTACTCATCAGGGACGTAGGAAGAACCTATGGGGGGGGGGGGGGGGGGCTTTTGTGACTGAAGTTAACCTATGATTTTTGTCCCAAAAATGCACGAATAAGTACTTTAACGTTAAAAGTTTTCGTATTAAATCGTAACTTTAGAAAATTTATCCTAAAACCCTTAAAGGAGAGCGAAATTCGCTTTCGTCGATGGCTATAATCTTTTAATTTGTTTATCAAGAGTCTAATAGATCAAACTTAGTTAATTTGATCATTACAAAAAGTGTTTTAGGAGAACCTCCCATAATAAAAAAAACTTATTCTTTGTTCAAATCAAACAAACCCAATCTTTCAAACTATTTTGCAAATTCATAGATTCTAACCTTTGATGAAAAGAGATCAATTTAAAAAAAAAAAAAAAAACAATAAGAGATAAAAATCTACAGATTTTCGGATCAAATTTGCTTGATACAAATTTGAATCAAATTAATTTTTTTTTGTTTCGATTATAGTCGTTTTACCATCTTTATGGCATTCACGACTTTATCAACGTTGCAGTTGGCGGATCGTTATTGAAAAACTTATCCGGTACAACTGTGCTCGATGTTTACTCTTGGGCTCGAACTCGCGGACATCGGCTCAGGATGAATCAAATTAATGATTTAAGTATAAACTATGACTTTAAAAAACTGCAATATACACATTGCGGATTAAATACGAGATATCTCGTTTTTTGCTTGCCGCTAGTATGGTCCATTAAAAAGCATAATTCAAAAAGTTATGAATGTAATAATGAAACCTTCTACAACAGGAGTGAGCAACCTTTTGAACCAACGGGCCAATTGAAATTTAAAATCTCATCGGTGGGCCGCACTTAAAATAGCTTTTTTTTTTCAATTATAAGCAGAGCTTCACGTCATTTTTTATAACTTCAAACTTTTGGCAAAACAAATATGAAAAAAAGAGAGATAAAACGAATTTACGTGTTTAAAAAACAGAAGTTGAACACGATTTTATAAATATCCGATACACCGCTAAATCTTTGTCATGTTTAAAATCTTTAACATTTTTAATAGAACTTCTTGGCGAACATTCGATTTTACAACATTCTTGTTAAAACCGATCGTACTATTCGTTATCAATTCTATTTGAAAATTTTCCGGAGGTTACCACAGTGATAACTAAGAGTGTGAAAAATATATATTCAAAGAAATCACCGTCTTCTTAACGTTGGACGTTGAATAGCTAATTGATTTTCTCTGATTATTTTTCCACAATTAATACTTGTCTTCAATGCCTAGATTTATTCTCCTACACACGGTAAGAACTCCGTTTTTTTTAATTAAAGATCATTGCTTTGAGAGGTCGAACAAGGTTGTCGAAATCACAGAAAGATACACAATTTTACACACATTTATGCAACTATCTTCAAAAATATCATCTTGATTTTAAAATTTTTATCCAGATTTTTATAATTTTTAATATTATTTTGATATCATTGGGATAGGATTTTCAAAGCTATTTTATGGCTTTGGTAATATGCAATACAAATGATAAGTGAAATAACTCAATTTATCGATGTTTGTTACAAATATTCTGTCGAACTTCTGAAAAAAGCTTCACAAATAATCGTCAAAGACGTCTTTGGTGGAATCACAGAATTTCAGATATTTATTTTTTTTATCAATAACTAATAAATTTTGTCGGTATCTTTGATGCCGGCTGATTTATGTTGATATAAAGTGAAAAATCGTTCACTCAGGTTTATTAAACTTCCGTAATTTTCGTCAATATTCAGAAACATATAAATTTTCAAACGATTTTGTTTTAAATTTTTTGCCAGTATTTGAATACTAACAGAAAAAAAAACTTTTTGCCGAATTGGATAGAATAATTTTAAAAAAATATCTGCTAAGCATAGTTTTTACAACATTATTTTTGCTTGAAACTAAAATAATGATTCCATTAACGAACTTCGAAATTCACTTGAATGGATTTTGCTTTCCAAAATGGTAGGAGTTAAAAAATGAAGAAAAATTAAGAAAAAAGAATCCTGAATAAAAAAAACTCTGACCAATCTCGTCACCTTAAATTCAAATCACCTTAAATGTAAATCTTGTCATTACTATGGGCTCGTGGGAGGAGAGGACAGTAAATGGTCTTCACAACCGTGTGCAACCTGGTGTGGGATCTTTAAAAACTATTCTTCCCATTCGCATCCTAACCCTAATCTTCTACCACTTTCCACCATCAGTTCCAATCCTTTACTTCCTATCCTTTCCTTCATCCTCAAAGGCAGCATCGAAACCCAAAGTTCTAAAGTTAGATAGCAGCTAAGTTAATTCAAACACACAATCACTGAAATTGTAACACCGTATAGGGACCGTCAACAGTTTTTATAAAACTTCTTCGGTTTGTCAATTAAATAAAGTAAAAAAAAATAATAATAATAATTTTTAAAAATTTCTTCAGAACTCTCGATATTTTAACATAATTTGATTGAAAAGTTTTGCCATTTTATCATAATTTGTGAAATAATATGAAGAATAATATGGAGAATCAGAACGCCAAAAACTGTTATGTTCAGCATAAATAAAATGAAATGTCTCTATCTATTTTGGACGTCGACAAGATAAGTCTTTTTTACCATCCGAAATGATTTGCCTAAACAAACTCCAATATAACGTTATGCCAATAAACAATATTGCATTTATAACTTGAACAGAACACAATAAATGCTTAAAATGCCAGGAAAAAGTTAACAATCTGAATATGTGGCGAATGCAGACAAGTGTTTTTTTGATCAAGTCGTTTAAATTTTCTAACAATCCATTGTAGAAAAATTTTAAGGCAAAAAAAATTTAAAAACCACTTTGCGGCCGCACTAAAGGGTCTTGCAGGGCCACATGCGGCCCGCGGGCCGCGAGTTGCTCATCCCTGTTCTACAAAATTTAACACATCACATTCCGTTACTCAATTATATAAAGTTTGCAGAATTTTGTCTATTGATTTCTAAAACATAAATTGTCGAATTTTGAAGGCCTTAATGTGTTAATAATGTTAAACAACTCAACAGGAAAATGTAGAATTTTGTGCCGATTTTTTAGGTGAAGATTTTACTTTAACAGAGAATGTTTTTCCTAAAAAAAAATTCCATAATGAAATTTCTGCGGATATTTTTTTTAAATACAATTTGGTTTTAACGGATAAAACAAAAAACTCAAATTCTACCTTATTTGTGATTTTCAACTGAATTGTGATTACAAACTAATTTTGATTAGGAATTTGAAATCTGGAAATAGAATTGACATGCAATCTTAACACATTAAGGACCGCAAACATCGAAATTTGGCTTTCGATATCTTAAAAATCTATGAACTAAATTCTAAAAATTATGTTCGGAATCGGAACAACTGAACCGATCATCTTGAAATATGGTATGTACCCGTTATCAAGACCTGGAATGGTTTTTAATATATTTTCAAACCCCTCTGAACCAAAAAGGGGGTGGGGGCTTCCATGCAAAACCAATAAATGAATGTCAAAATTTCAACAATCTTCTATAGATTTTTGTTAAAAAAATGATATACGTGAGCGTTCTGACATAGTGAGATGTATTGAATTGACAAACAAGTTTTTACAAATTCAGATGATATATTGTTTTGATAGACGCTTCCCATTTTAATGAATTAAGACTCTCATGTTCGATAAAAAGAAAATAAATAATATTATCAAAGCCAAAGTCTTAGAGTTTTCATAAAATTTGGCACAATTTTTGTCACTGTACAAGTTTTCCTATGTCTTAATACTCCTTCCCCTTCAAAAAGTATGTTAAATTGTATTGAACATTCCTCCTATCTTTTTTTTCTCTAAAGAGTGGCTCCTTCAACCTTCAAGTTATGTTGCGACTCAAGACAATCTAGAAGCTCGGATATCATGAAAAATAGTTTGCTTTTTAGAAGTGATGAAATATGATTAAGAAGAAAGATTATTTTAATGATAATAATATTAACGAAATTATTTTTTTTGCCAAAGCACACCGGGTCAGCTAGACAATCTATAATTCATATTCTGTAGTTCAGGTTTAATCGAACTTTACTATTAACCCTCCAAAGCCGTTCGGGTCAATATGACCCGAAGCGCACATTTCAAACATCTTTATCATCATTCCAATATACTGATGAACTGGTAGTTTTGACAGACCAAGTATGTTCTATGAAAATAATGATCAAATTAACGGCAAAAAATTAAAATTTGAGTTTTTGAAATCGGTTCATCGAGAATTGAAATACAGCTAAGCAAAGCCAAAACTGGATGACGTTTTTTTAAAGCAAGACTTTTTTCTACCGGAAGATCTGTCATAGCGGTAAAAACTTTCATTGGACCCCAACATATCTATACATTGTCGGATAGATGGATTCTTGACAATTTCAAACATCAATGAAATAATTAAATACAGAAAAGCTGTCAGAAGTTATGAGTATTTTAAAAATAAAATTTATTTTTTGAACTTTTTACTTTCTGAACCAGTTTCTGATAACCTGGTAATACATATCGACTTTATTTTTAAATGTTGAGTAATTAGAATGAATTACCTACACAATGAATATAATATCATCAAAATTGGTTAACATTTACAGCCATGAGAACGAAATCAAATTACAACTCATATTTCCCCGAAACGGATATTTAGCGAACGGCTTTGGAAGGTTAAAATGATTTAATTTTAATCTGTAATGTGAATCAAAATGAAATCTTGCATGAGCTTTCATTACATCGTACGAAACAAAATGTTTTATTTCGAAAATACAAAAACTGACATGAATTGGTCGCAAATTCTAATCACTTAGAATATTTGTAGCCTAGACAACATATTCTGTACGTGAAATACAAATTATAATGTTGTTTTGATAATCGACGTAATGATAGCTCACGCGAGAAAAATGACTTTACAGTGATATGAAACTGAGTTTTGAATTTTGAATTGCCATTTCGAAGCTTTAAATATTTGAATTTCGCGTAAGAATAAAGTTTAATAACTTCGAATTTGAATTTAAAACAAAATTTCTCATTTTTCATGTTCGTAAAACTACTAACAAAATATTGAAAATGCATATGATCTCGGAAAACATGAGTCAAATTCGATGTGGAATGCAAAACCAAATTTGAACAAAGATTTCAAAGCAGCTTTCATTTCTAATTTCTTATGATTATTCGAACTGAAAATCCAGAATCCTGACCTGGATACAGAATCCGAATCACGAAAGTAGGAACACAATTTGGGTTATGGAACCTATGGAATCAGAACCACAGAAATGGGTTATATTCAATTTAAAATTTAATATTCAGACTTGAATTTCTATGAATAAGTGAGAAATTTTTTTAAAAAGTGTAGAATTTTGGACTTGGGATGCGTTTCTAAGGTTTCAGCATTAGTTTTTAGTCTAGATCGTTTCTCTTGATTGACCTTACTGTAATATCATAATTTGGTTCTGAATTTAAAATTTTGTGTGTATAGTAGAATACCTTGCTTGGATTTTGGATCCTCATGGGGGGGGGGGGAGGGTTTAAACCCCAAAATCTCCCCCGTTCCTACGGCCATGTTACTCATATAACATTACTCAATGATCAAAATTTGATTAGGAATTTCAAAATTTGAGTGTAGTGTAAAATATCTCGCTTGCTTTTCTGGAATCTCAAGGGAGGGGGGTTTTAACCCCCAAATCCCTTCCCCCTGCTATTCCTATGGCCATGTGTACAGACACATCTATAGTATACAGAAATCTTCTTGTTTACTTTTATGTAAAAGCGAATATGAAATAAACTGCATGAAAGCAATCAATATATGCCGTCAGCAGAAAAAAAATGTTTCAAGTATTTCAGTCAAAAAGCCATATTACCCACAATTTTTGGCTTATTCAAATTTTTCAATCCGTTCAAATTCAAAACAATGTCAAGAATTTTAGAAGCCCAGAAGCTTAAGCAAAAACAAAATTCATAACTATTTGCTCGTGTAATTAAGACAATCCAGGATCAGGATATTTTTTTTTAAGAAGCCTCTACATTTCATTATGTATCTCAAATGTATAATAGATAACTGTTCAGCAAATTCGAATGCAACACTCTCTTCGATGAAAATTCGATGAAATTAGGTCCAGGAATTTGCATGTTACAGCTGTATGATTTTGGCGGACCTACTTTTTTCAACCTTAAGCATTCATGTTAGTGATTATTAACACCAGTCAAAATTACTGGTTTGACACTTTGTTTGTTGAATATCTTTTTAACACTTAAAATTCGCAAATATACGACTTTTCATGAATTTTGAATTTCTATAACTCTGTCTATTTTTAATTTCTCCAGTATTTAGGTGACTTTTAAACTTTTATTATTAAGAAACACTCCCACGGAGTGTGAAAGTTTTAAAATGGAAAACAATTTTTGACGCTTGTGGGGGTTTGATCACCCAGATTAAAATACCCCCTCTCTCCTCACCCCCTCCCCCCCCCCCTCACCCTCTGAAGCATCACCCTCATACATACAGTTTTGCCAAACAGAATATTCAACTCACCGACGCCGAAATGCTATTTGCTATCCTGAAGAACTTTCAACGCCCACACAACACTTAATCCTCATTTTCTTCGCCAGTTTTGTATGGTCAAGAATTATATTCAACGGAAATGATGACCACATGGTCAGTCTTTTTATTCTTTCAATTTGTGTCGGACCTGGTAAAAGAAATGATAAAGTTTAAATAGTCTTATTTTTTTATCAGAAGCTTACAACGATTACCTGATGGATCAAATTTTCCGCTGTGCTCAAACTTTCAATTTGAGCAATAATCGACACATCCATGCTGTTTTCCACCCAATATAGCAAGATTCTTCCGACCTGGAAACACCGAAACGAACTCTGCTTGCTCCGATATCCAACCACGTGCCTGGTCACATCGTTGGACAGGAACATCAAGGGCAAGCACTTGGTGGTGAAATCACGGGACTTCCGACTAATTCGATCTTGTTCTTGAAGAGCAGCAATGCCGAATATAACGTCACCTTGCCGCAGTAGAACATGGATGAACACCTTAACATCTCAAAACCAATTCCGGTTTACGTGAGTGTAAATGTGTAAACTTAGAACACACAACCAATCCATTGGAGCAAAGAATGAGAAGTAAACCAATCACTGTTTCTTTTAGTACTCACTCAAGATGTGATCCTTACTCAGTGGTCGGCAACCTGCGGCTTATTGGGTCTTGAGTTTTTTTTATGTTTGACATGACTGATGAAACTAGGTGAAAAGTCAAATTGTTAGATTTTCTTGGAGTTTTTTTCTCAGAAAATACAGATTTTATGAAAATGTCTTGAAACGGCTACCTTCAAATAGTAGTTAAAAAATTCTGTTTTTCGTGTTATATAAATCTAAAGATGCCAAAATGTTACAAATTACGTTAACTTTCCAATTTATTGTCCAAAACATTTCTACTGTGACTTGGACAGCTAAAGTGAACGCAAATTCACGGAAATAAAAAAAATCTTTAATTCCAGAGTCCTGGGAAATGCATAAAAGGCCCAGGAATTCCCGAAGCCTCTAAAAGGTGCTAAACAGAATACTTAAACTTAACATAAATTTAATTGGAAAAATGGATAAGATTGAGCAAGGAAATTGATAGTTCAACCATGATGTGTGGCTTTACATCAAACATTTTTTTAACTGATAAATACTTTAAATTTGATAATAATGTTTTTTTGTTTGGCAACTTGGTGTAAAAGTGAAAAACGACAAAGAATCTATAAAACCAAACAACTCCATAAAAAGAAACGCTGTGACAAGAATCTGAATCAACTTTTTAGTAACACTCATCATTTGGAACTTCTGTTTCGAAAACTGTTGATAGTTGCGATATCACCGGCACAGAAATGGCATATTTTGATCAAAAGAATAACTATCTTAAAATTTATGAAATTTGATGAATAAACCTAAAGTCTAGCTAACCAATATCTATCGATAGTGCAAAACCATTCTTAATTATTTCAAATTCTAGCAGCGAGTATCAGTCAAGTTTGTCGGTTGAGGAATTTTATTTTTGGCTCTTGGGTTTTATAATTGCTGATTGAATTTTTGGGGCAATAAAATAGTTTGAAATGTTTTGCATTACTACTACTTAAAAATTTAAAAATGCCTTATAGGTTAGGTTTTATATGCAGTAGAGTGTAAAAAACTTCATTTTCAGTTTTTACCGGGATCCCAAGAATTCATGGGAAAGGATCGTCAGATTTCCCGATTCTCGGGAATGGACACTATAAGCAAAGCGTTGGTGGTTGATTGATTGAAAAGAACGGTTTTTACACCACTTTTTACATTTTTCGTGGCCATAATCTTAATAAATATAAAAAATCAAAAAAATCATCAGGCATGAAGTGAAAATTGTTTTGAGCACTGAATAACTGACTTACGGCCTTTTCCCAAAGCATGTTTTTAGAAGAATTATTTTTGACTTCGAATAACTTTGAAATGAATCATTAAAGCTGGAAATGGTTTAGGAATAATATTCCATTCCATTCCAAGCTGTTTAAATACCAGTGAATATGATAAGACATGTCATTAAATCATAAATAGTTTAAATGATCAATTTTGAATAATTTGAATTAAAATTTTATTGAAATAACTTTCAAACCTTTCTTTTTCCAAACAGAGACATTGTTTGTTACGCTTTTTTTTATATAACACGGAGAAAAAAGACGACAGTTGTTTCAATTATTTTAGCTTATAATGGATATAGCCAATAACCGAAATGCAGTTGTTTTTTTTGTATTCAACTACTTATAAAATAGGTTCAACAACAAACTTCTAATTGTCTTTACGCAATCAACTATCAATATAGTGCATTCAACTGTATGATTTATTTTATGCATTCAACTATAAATACAATAGATTCAACTACAAACTGCTGATTGACCTTATGCAATGAACTATGAATATAATAGATTCAATTGTAATGGTATAATTGATTCAACTGTAGATATGATAGATTCAACTACAATTGCATGATTGATTTTAGACATTCAACTATAAATATAATAGATTCAACTGTAGTAGTAAAATTGATTCAATTGTAAATATGATAGATTTAACTACAAATGTATGATTGATTCTAGGTATTGAACCATAAATATAGTAATTTAAACTATATTGTAATGATAGATTGTGTGTTACTTGAATACTATAGTGTTCATCAGCAAAAACAAAAAAATAGCAAATGTGGGATTCAATACGTGTTCCCTGTAGCGATCATATCGCTGTTTTTAAAACTCAGCCGATAGTTCCTGACATCAGTGGCAAAACGCAAGCGCTCTCCGGTGATGGGGAAACATTTTCCTCTACCAGTTCCTGGCAGCGATCGTGTAGAAGGCCGACAGTTCCTGGAATTGGGAAAAGTAAAAATAAACCGTTGCAATAAAATTATTCCCAAAAAGTGCTTCAGATATGATAACTTCCAATATACACAGAAATTAAATGAACAATATTTATATTTGATCTCAGTGAACCAATCATAGAAACTAAATTGAATCTATCTAACATCTTAAATCTAAAATTGAATATATCATATTTATAATTAAATCAATTTTATGATTATAGTTGAATCTATCATATTTATAATTAAATTAATCATATAATTATAGTTGATTCTACTATAATTATTGTTGAATGTATGACATCAATCGTGCATTATAGTTGAATCTATTATATTTATAGTTGAACGAACAAAATTAATCATACAACTATAGTTGAATGTATTATATACATTGTTGAATGTACAAAATCAATCAGATTGTCTTTTATACATATTGTTGAAATTTTAATAATTATAGTTAGCCGATAAAAAATAATCAGATATATGATTGAATATATGTGGATTATTGTTGGAAATACTAAACTTTTTTCTCCGTGAAAAAACGAAATTTTTTCAAGACCTTTGAATGGATCATAACAAAATTGGACCGTTTTTAAGAAAAATCGAATCGAATCAATCGAAAACACTCACTGAAGAAGAAGGTAAGTTGCTATCGAAATACCGGTATCTGAGCTTTGAGCTTTTCAACGGAGCACCAGATGGCACCGCTTCCAGTCAATTTTTAACGTTTTTTCTGATAATTTTAATACACTTTTCTGAAGATTTATTATTCGAGCTTGGATGTCTGTTCTCTGTGCCTTCCCTTAAAACGGTGAAAAAACTGTATTTTTTTATTTGATATTCCTTATTAAACCGTTGGTTCAATTCATTTTTTTATAGATCTGTTTTATGAAAATCCTCTGAGATTGGTTATGTGGATTGCAAATTTTCAATAAAAATTACTAATTTCGTCGATTAATGACATGACTTTTTCATGGCTATTATAAAAAAAGCACCACAGACAACCGTTACTGACCTTATAGATCAAATCACAAAATTACAGATATTGTTTTTTCAAGAGCTTAAAATTTTTCTCCGGAGCTTTGATACGGAAATCTAAAATTGCTTACATAAGCTTCATAACAGTTTTAACAGAAACTAGCCTTCCAATCAAATTTAATAAAAAAAAAACAATATTTTCAAAAAAAAAAAAAATTGACTAATATTTATTATATCAGCGAAAAATAAGTCTCCTCCGCTGGATTTAGAAATGCCTATGGTCATCTGTAGCCTTTCGATTTTCGTTTTGCTCTTTTGACCAGCATTTCAGGAGTTCGCATCTCAAAGTGGTAGTTCAAAATTAAAGTAATCTGTATAAGACAAACTTAAATTTATATTACGTTATTCACTGTGATATTGCCTTTAAAATAATACAATTAATGCTAGAAAAATGGTCAACAATTGGAATGATCAAGGAACAAATGTAGACACGCACAAGTAAAGTATCATTTTTTTGTTTAATATCCTCAAGTATTTCATTATAATTGACAACATATCTAAGGAGAAGTCGAAAAATAAATTCATTTTTAGAAAAGCTTCAAATGGGTCTTTTACTCAACCCTGTATTTTAGTTCATCACTAAGGGGAGTGAACGTCACAGAGTAGTGAGTACTAAAAGGTTTCGAAATTATTTTTTTCTAGTAAGCACATTTTTTCCGTTAATCTGAAATCACCTCACATTCTTTTGAATCTGAGCTGATTTTTTTTATCATAATATGCGTGAGTTTCGAAATCCTCTCCCGTATCTCTGGTGCAGCTCTACGATAAGCCGGATAAGCCATTGGGACTTTAAATTCTCTTCAACCATCCAACTTTTTCATTTGTTTTGCGTATACCTATTAGAAGACTCATGCATTACTCCGTGGAGTTTACAATTTTGTCATTCGATAGCATCATTATCATGATAGTGATTTCTTCTTATTATATGTGTGAAGCCCGATTGTTTTTCTTGTGTATATATTCCGAAGAAGTTAACAATTGTTCTGGTTTCTTCGTTGAAGCCTTGAGCTAATTCTGTTTTACGCATAAGTATTTAAAATTTCTTGTTTCGTCCGAAGACATACTTTTTCTTGTGGTTTTGTCCAAAGACCTTTATTTTGTTTTTTATTTGGCTAATTGTAAAGTTTTGGAATTCAACTGCTTCCATACTCGGCTCTTATCTTAGGCAGAGCAGGATTAAGCCATCGGTGGCATGCGCATTCCTATTATTCCTTAAACGGGAAAAAACCGTTTCAAAATACACGAAAGCGCTAAAACTTCTATAAAAAATTAGAATTTTTCTTTGTTGGTAGACTCTTGAATTTTCAAAACTTTCCACTTCGTGGGAATGTTTACCAACCCGAAGAGGTTATTTGAAATAGCGTTTAAGTAAAAAATTTAAATTGCAGGCGAATTTTTCATTGCTGTGATCAATTTCCAATAGGCACATTAAAAGCGTATGACTTCTACTGTAAGTCCCACTTTCTATTCTTTCTATTGATATTGTAATCATTACTTAGTGTTATTCCTCGAAAACCGATTTTTTTTGCTAAAAATTCTAGAAGTTAATTTTTATATAGGGGAGAGTGGGGAATCGTGGGCCACTTTTAATATCTCAGATGTGTGTTGAGATAAAAATCTCAAACCAACTGTCATCGTCGTCGCTTTGCGTTAGCATTTATTTTTATATGTTGTTGACTTCAATACGCATCATATGCTTCTTTTATTAATCAAGCTAAAAAAAGTTGGAAAAATTTACTTACATAATTAAAAAAACACCCGCAAATTGCATCGATGGGGAACCTAAAGTACGTAACAAAATATGCTCATACGCTTCTGATCTAAATTTTTTCATGATCTTTCACGTGGAAAAGGAATTTTTGATGAAACATCAATAAGTCACTCAAACGCAACCAATTTGCAAATCATAGCTTGTGGGGAATCGTGGGCCACACATCTTAAACCACCTATATTTTTATGTTTTTATACACATTCAGAACTTAAAATACGTTTTTCCTGTATGTAAAGTTTTCTTATGCCAAATGAAGAGTTATGAAAAATATTTAGTCCATCCTATATAAGAAATTTTGCAAAAACGTTCGCGAGTCAGGTTTTGGAATCTATGCGATCATACACGGCTCTCTTTTTGTTTCATCATCTGAAATTGCTTTAAAATAACGAAATGAATTAGGAAATCACAGTTTTGGGTCAACTCATAAATTTTGCATGTTATTTGGTCAATTTGGATTTGGTGGCCCACGATTCCCCACCATTTTTCAAAATCCAAAAAATTTTACTTTTTTTCAAACAGTCAGAATTTGGAGAAAATAACTTATTAAAAATTTTAAAAAATACCTCATGATACCTTGAAAATGTAGAAAACCATAACATTTTTTATTTTCATTTTAGCTTTTATAATAAAGAAGTAATGGAACAACGAAAAAAAGTGGCTCATAATTCCCCACTCTCCCATATATATAAACCATTTGATTTCGACGAAAAACTGTATCGTTCATAAACATAATTTTTTTTTATCAAAATTTGTATAATCACATGGGCTAAAAAGCTTAATTTCAGTACTTTTTTGATTGCAAATATTGCACATATTTATCGTTTTGGTGTCGTTTTTTTCAACCCAAGTTCAAATAACTTCTTTTCTACCTTACATAGGATAATTTAAACAACAAACTGAATGGTGTTTGTTTCAGACCTAGCATCAGGTTTTCAAATTGCTCGGTATTATTCGGGATTGCTCGGATATTTGGTCGGGATTCGACCAGACCGAACTCAACATTTTCATCTAGAGACAGAAGATATAATGTTTATCAATCAGATTCGATAGTTTATAATCGAATGAATTCATTTTAATTAATAGTATTCGCCTTTTCGATCTAGTATATGAATTACACGAGAATTAATTTCTGTTGTTTCACATTTTTCTCATGGCACTCAGTTTGGTTTGGTCGAATCCCAGCCATTTAATGTTAAATTTGGAAAAGTCCGGTCCGACCTCATTGTTTCGGATATCATTGAAAAAGCCTGTATTCTTCCCGGACTTATTCAATTTGGTTGGATATTGCCCGGATTTTTGGTCGAAAATTTTGAAATCCATTGTCCAGCCCAGATACGTGCTATAAAAATTCTATCAACCTTAAAATAACTGTCCATAGCAACTTAGATCGGAAAACTCTGACGCTACCCTAATTATAATTTTTCGAAAATAAGGTGCATTACCAGTTCTCTCATGCTTTGATGCTTGAGGGTAGGTTGATGTAGCTTTTGAAAACTTCTTGTCAAATAGTTGTCATTAGTATGGGATGTTAAAGATAAACATAATTTGAAACATTCTGAAGTGGTTGAAATAACGACTAGAATTTTAGATAGTAAATACAATTATTTTTTTGCTTTCTTTTGTCATAAAGTAACAAATTAAAAACAAACATGTATAACACAGAGAGGCAAAAGATTTTTTATTAATTATTTCTCCGTTTAATTGTATCATTGCCAGTTAAACATGTTATAAATAGAGTATTTTAAAATTTTGAAATGAGGGATTTTCTCTTTTTTTCTTCATTTTAACCTTTGAATCAATATCAATTCTGAATTTATTCATACACTTCTGATTGCAAGTTCCGATTTTAAAAAATGCATCTCAAACCCCCCTTTAAACTTCTTAGTACAATAAAAGTAAAAAATGTCCACAACACAAAAGCCCTTGTTCACATTTTTCACCAACTATTCGATTAATCAAAATTAACACAGATCGAACGTATATGGTTTTAGAAACCAGTAAAAGATACTTCGAGGAACATGCATTTGCTACCGCACACAAAACTAAAAAGTTCCTGGTGAAGCTGTTTATTTTGAAACATTTTCAAATGGAGATAAAGATCTATTTTTCCACTAAGTATCTTTTCTGTAACTTACAATATTTTGAGCAAATCAAACCAATAGTCAGAAAAAAATATCATAGCTGCCAATTCTTATACCTCGTAGTGGCTTATTATGTTTTTTTGTAGTTTAAATATTTTGAAAATCGAAGGAAAATCATGAAATCAGTATCAAATTCAAAATATTCTAACAAAACTATGTTTTCAGTTCAAAATTAGTAATAAGGCGGTGCCAAACACCGAACTTGGCTTAGATAATTTTCAAATACGGCAAACGCATAATTTCTCATCATAACTGACAACCTGTGCAGTATATGAGAAGGAAATGCAAATCTTGCCGTGCTTAAAATGTCCAAATTTGAGTCCAACTACCGTAAGATGAAATGATGGGAATAGAAATAAACCACGAAAATGATAATGATCACATAGGAGAACAATTTCCTTCATTCCAATAGACTTCGACACTCGACCAGTACAACTTTTATACGCCAGGTTGTCTCCTGAAGTGGAATGTTTATACAAGGGCCCCGGAGAGGCGCAAGATGTGGTTTCAAGTCCTATCTATAACAGGCAGACAAGGCCTTTTTTCGCATGTTTTTAAATATCGATTTTCATCTTAACTATTTCCTGAAATTTCATCTATTTAACACAGTTGGATTCATTTCTCTACAAAAAAGTTTCGCTGACTGAATGTTTGAGTCAAGATCCATCTCCATCTCCATCCTCCAGGGTCGCAGTTTGAAAATAGTTAATATTGTTCTTAATGTAAGGTTGTAATCAATTGCAATTGAAATAATCAACTATTTTTTCAGATTTCAAATTGGAATAAAATATGAAATTTCCGTTGTATGAATGATCTATAAACAATATTGACAATTCGATTGGTGTGAATATAAAAACCCATCCGAGTACGGAAGCAATATTGAAAATATATATTTATTAAATTTAAAATATATATGCATTTTGTGAGATAATTCATTTTGGAGTTTTAAAGCTAATTTTTCGATGACGGCTGATAATGAATTCGAAATCAAATTTTAAAATTAAGGTATTTCTTTTTAATCTAAAAAAAAGTTTTGTTAGAATATTTTGAATTTGACACTGACTTCATAATTTTCCTTCGATTTTCTAAATGTTTAAACTACAAAAAACAGCAACCACGAGCTATTAGAATTGGCAGCTACAGTGAGCGAAATTACGAAAACTTCCTTCTACAGTTTGGTTTTGAATTGCTCAACGGATATAATAAGCGTAAGTTTACTTTTTTGGACGTAGCAATTGGCGTTGAGAACCAAAAATGTGAAAAAAGAGGTTCGAAATAAGAATAGTACCACTTCAGTTTTTCAACAAAAACAAAATTAATTTTAAAAATTTACTGTGTTAAAGTGAATAATAATGCTTCTACGAATGATTTGAATAACAACTGCATTTTGAGGAGTTTTCAGGTATTCCAAAGGTTTTCAAAGGTATTAAAAGGGGGTTTTAAGAGATGCTCCTCTAGCGTTAAGGAATGAGGTATTTGAGCTATAAAACTTTCAAAACTGCTGGAAATTTACAAAAATTAAAGAATTGGTTCTGTTGAATTAAAAAGTACTCGTGTGATTTGTGGCTGAAGGTTTTTTTTAATTGTATCTTTCTCGGTCTCTTATGGTTGCTTCTCATGTGAAAATTAAATAAAGTACAACAGAATGGGAAAGAAAGCATAAACTATGTTCATCATGTGCTAAATGATGATTCTTCTATTCTTCTAATCTATTTAAGAAGCATAGTGATTAATGAAACAAAGTTGTGTTGAAATGTGTGCAAGAATTGTAAAAAAATCGGATGCTGAGGCCATTCGATTGCAAGCAAAGCAGAAGCCACCAAAGCGCGCGAGCGACGGAATTCAACGAAACGGAGAATCCGGTGAGCTCGTTCCTTAATATTTTTTTGAAATTTTTCACTTTTCATTTCCTTATTCGAGCTTCTGAAAAAATGTTTTCTAAAGATTTGTGAACTATTTGGTAGAAGATGGACACGAAATATTTTAATGAACTTAGAAGAATACGGAAAGAGCAACCTGCCATTTAAACGCTTCATTTTTTTTTTTCTCTACTCCACTCACACGATGGTTTGATCGCAGCAATCGCTGATTTTTCAAAATTCATCACCAGTTATACCTAGTGTTTTTTTTTTCTTTACTGTTCTTTCCCATTTTATTCTGGTGGGCACTTTGTTTATTTAGCTAAACGTCGGTTGCTAATGTTTTCATGTGCCCGATAGAACGTTGCTGTTAGGAATCATTTCAACTAAATTTGCGTAAAAGACACGTAATAGGTGTAGTAGGATAATTGCTACGACTTCGAATAGATACGGCGAGTTCCAAATTTGACATTCGGATCGAGTAATTGTTCACTTCGTGCTAGGGTGATTCCGCCTGGTATAAAACTTATTTCCACATTATTTTTGTCAATTAATTGCATGTGTATAAACGTATAATAGTTTTAAAGATTCTTCATGAAAAATTACATAATATTATTTATTTTCGTGTGTAAATAATCGATGCAGCAATAAAAAACATCATTTCACATAAAACATAACTTGACTTGTTTACTTTATTCATGTTGAATCAAAAATATTAACTCATGTTTTTTTTTTTTGGAACATAATCTTATCAAGTTTCAAATAGGGTTGAGATATACAAATGTTTTAACCATTGAAAATTTAGCTGGTATGCAAAGGTAAAGTGAGCTATTATGCTCTCCGTATCATAAGAGAAAAATATTTTTTTTAATATTGTAGAGTAAATCGTTACTCAAATATGTTGGTGCTAAGGTAGACAGATTTTTTTCGATATATGTATAACTTAAAATGATTTAAGGAGTTGTTATCCATCCATTGAGTATTTTTAACGTTTGGTCTACCTGCATGTAAATTTCAATAAATTAAAGGCATTCGACTGAAGGAATGAAGCCTTCGGTCATTTTTTTTCTTGTTAACCAGCACAAGTAATCGTAGTAAAAAGGCTTTACCATTCATTTGCATAGCTTGTTAATAATCAATCATTATCATTTACTGAAGGGCGCGAGTGTTGAACAATAATTATGACTAATTTCTCATAACCTAATTTCAGCAGAAATTCACGAAAAAATAACAAAAATTTCTCATGAATTCATTTTCAATTAACATTCGTCTTATATTGCTTCGTCAAATGATATCGATAGCCAGTAACCTGCTGCTTTTGGCTGCGCTACAAACGGAAGACTACCATTTGCTGATCAAAAGCTTACTAACTAATGTTAGATAATTGGTTATCTTCTTACTTTTATCTTGTTTAAATTTATCTATATAATTTGAAATTTCGATCATAAAACATTCTCTAGATTATAGGTTTTCTCTCATGGTTATATCATTAATTAATACTTCATTTCAAAATTTATACTCGAAAATTACTCTTTCAGGTTATTGTCATGAACATACGTGATTGGTTGAAAAAGCATTATTCAATATTTTATTATACATATTCACTTAACCATTTTTTAAATTTCACATGTATAATTTTCTTAGAACCATCCCAATAATAATTTTTCTTGAGTATGCTCAACTTAAGAGCTCATTAAAACCCAAATCTCTGCTTTAACAATTATATTTATATTGATATATAATATTTTTACTATTTTAACGATCAATTCAAGTCCACACTAGGCTTTTTTACATGCAGCGGCAAATTTGTTTTACATACAATATTTTAGGAACATCGGTAAGGATCTTCATTTTTCAAAAATATGGGACGCCAATTTTAGTCCTCCTGATGTGAGTTCGAGCCGCTCATGGTTTTGTATAGCTTGTTGATGGATTTTTTTTTATTTTTCATGATAAAATATGGCGATTAACTCAATTTCCAGCTATCGACTTGGACATCGCCTGAAATATTCACCTCAGCACTGGATTCTTTTATTTTCAGATATTCATGGAATTTACAGCTTCAGTTATGAGTATACTTAGAAATTGTGCAGATTCTCTTTCCTCGCATCTCACTGTTTACTTTTTATTTATATCGCAATTAACGTCTAAATTCCATGTAATTTAATTTTTTATTTCCTATAGCATGTACATTGTACATTAGGGTGTCCCAAAATTGCATAACTTCTGGGAATCTGGGGGCTCAACCTTCAAATGGTAGATTAGGATGTGCAGAACAAACTTCTGTATGGGGCCGACTAAAAAAAATCATGTTTAGAGGTTCCGCAAGCGCGATCTTTGAAAAAAGTCCACTTTCAAAAGATTTGATTTTTAATAAATTCTGGATCCCAAAATTTTCATAAAATTTAAATATTTTATATTTTTTAAATTTTGTTTGAGTTGAATACTACACGTGAAAAATGAAAAATGAATCAAATTTGTATCAAAATGTAAAACAAGCAAGCTATTTCCAAGAAAAAAATTTTTTTGGTTCAAACATCTTGTGTTCAACTGACCAAAATGTGTACCAAGCGTAAAATATTTTTAATACCACTGCCATCAAAAGATGCGGATTTTTGTGCACTTAAACTTTGCTGAACAAAACATGTTGTTTGTATCATCGTGTGAAGAGCTATTCACGGTTTAATCCTCAATTAAAATCGAAATTTAGGATATTTTTTATTTAATTTATTAAATTTGTCTTAATAAATACCTACTTTAAAATCAAAATACTTGCAAAAAAAAGACTTTGATGGTTTAAGGGAGTCATCAGAAGGCCATATGCCAAATTTGAGCGGAATCGGACAACAGGAAGGGGTTGCACTGAATCTCAAGTGTGAAAGGGATTCTGAGACAAAGTGTTCTAAAGAAGCATAAAAAAAAGGTTTTTCATCATACATTTTTTCCTTACCAATGGATTGCTTGATTATGAAAACTTTATTAAAATTTAATTAAGACTAACATTTCACCTGAAGACTACAACTCGATTGGACTTAAATCAAAAAAGTTATGGCTGTTCAAAGATTGTATTTTTGTGGCAAATTGTCGTTGAACACACAATGAGTACATTTTACTCATTACGTTTTACAGGATAATTTGTAACCAAAATACAATCTTTGAACAGCCATAACTTTTTTGTTTTAAGTCCAATCGAGTTGCAGTCTTCAGGTGAAATGTTAGTCTTAATTTAAATTTTAATAAAACTAACATAATCAAGCAATCCATTGGTAAGGAAAAAAAAATGTATGATGAAAAACCAGTTTTTGATGCTTCTTCAGAACACTATGTCTCAGAATCCCTTTTACACTTGAGATTCAGTGCAACACCTCCCTGTTGTCCGATTCCGCTCAAATTTGGCATATGGCCTTCTGATGACTCCCTTAAACCATCAAATTCTTTTTTTGCAAGTATTTTGATTTTAAAGTAGGTATTTATTGAGACAAATTTAATAAATTAAATAACAAATATCCTAAATTTTGATTTTTATTGAGGATTAAACCGTGAATAGTTCTTCACACGATGATACAAACAACATGTTTTGTTCAGCAAAGTTTAAGTGCACAAAAATCCGCATCTTTTGATGGCAGTGGTATCAAAAATATTTTACGCTTGGTGCACATTTTGGTCAGTTGAATACAAGATTTTTGGACCAAAAAAAATTTTTTTTCTTGGAAATAGCTTGCTTGTTTTGCATTTTGATACAAATTTGATTCATTTTTCATTTTTCACATGTAGTATTCAACTCAAACAAAATTTAAAAATATCAAATATATATTTATTTTATGAAAATTTTTGGATCCAGAATTTATTAAAAATCAAATCTTTTGAAAGTGGACTTTTTTCAAAGATCGCGCTTGCGGAACCTCTAAACATGATTTTTTTTAGTCGGCCCCATACAGAAGTTTGTTCTGCACATCCTAATCTACCATTTGGAGGATGAGCCCCCAGATTCCCAGAAGTTATGCAATTTTGGGACATCCTAATGTACATCGCCAACATAATGGAAACATTTATTATAACAATTTGTTTATTCATTTATTTTAACAATACAATTTTCTTGAATTATTATTAGCAGGACGTGGTCATGTTTACTGCTTTTAGTTTTTTGTACTTACAATGAATCTATCATTTTCGATATTTGGTTTCAAATATTTTGCATCGCAATGTTATAATACTTTAAAAAAAAAATATTTTAGAACGGATTGAAAAAAATATGGTTATGATACTGATTAAGGTAGATTTCAGCTAATGGTAAGCTTAGTGTGTCTTGAGGTAAGTTGGGCATTGTAGATTTAGGATAAATGCACTGGTTTGGATAATGGATTTTCGGATGGTTTGGTGACGAGTAAAAAGACGCGCGTGTGATCTTAACGAGAGTTCTATTTCAACTGACTTGGTAACAAAAGTATGTGTGTTGATGGTGTGGATATTATAGCAAATTTATGACACAAAGTGCACTGTAAGAAATGTGGACTGTATCATCACTTTTTTATTTATTCAGGCATAAAGGTGAGGTTCAATCAGTTGCCAGCTGGGCAGGTATCTACACGCATGTGGAATACCTGTCGAAGATACATAACATTGAGAATGTTATGAATTTTACACGGTTGCGAAACTGTTTGCTCGTTCTACAAATAAGACATACACATACACGAAATTCATACATTACATGACAGTTCACACGAAGCCATGGTGTCGGGTATGTGCTAATTTGCATTGAAGATTGGCCGAACTTAAAATCTAAAGAATGCAATTTAGCGCATACGTTGGCGAAACTGCGGTGAATCCGTGCACCCATGGTGGATTATCTACATACATACATACATAGGTACATAAAACTTTATCAAACTGCTTGATTTCTTCATACTTATGCTTGATTTATCCGTTAAGCAATTCAAAACCAAACTGGGAAGAAAAATTTCGTAATTTTCAATCATTCATGTTTTAACAATCAAAACACATAGTGCTGCTATTCTTATTTTGTTCACTGCATGATATTTTTTTTCTGAATATTGGTTTGATTTGCTCAAATTATATGTCAGGTACACCAGAGAAAATAACGACAAGTGGAAAAATAGCTCTTCATCTCCATTTAAAAATGTTTCAAAATAAACAGCTTCACCAGGAACTTTGTTTTTTTTTTGTGCGGTAGCAAATGGCTTTCTGTGCGCTCACTACCGTATTTGCATGTTCCTCGAAGTATCTTTTACCGGTTTTTAATACCACATACGTTCGATTTGTGTTAATTTTAATTAATCGAATAGTTGGTAAAAATTTGAGCAAGGGCTTTTGTGTTGTGGATATTTTTATTACTTCTGTGGTGTCAAATCTAAATGCATCTTCTTTTGAAATTGTTTAAGTACTTTTATTGTACTTAGAAGTTTAATGGGGGTTTGATATGCTTTTTGTCAAAATCGAAACTTGCAAACGAAAGTGTATGAATAAATTCAGAATTGATATTAATTTAAAGGTTATATTGAAAAAAAGAAGCAAAATCCCTCATTTCAAAGTTTAAAACTATTCCATTTAAAACATGTTTAACTGGCAATGATATACTTAAATGGAAAAATAGGTGAAAAAAATGCTTCTGCCTCTTTATGTTATACATGTCTATTTCAAATTTATAACTTTATGAAAAAGAAATCAAAAAATAATTTTATTTACAATTCGAAGTTCTTGTCGTTATTTCAACCATTTTTGTGCAGAGTGTATCAAAATATGTTTATTTATAACATTCCAAACTAATGACAACTTTTTGACAAGAATTTGTTAAAAGCTACATCATCCTACCCTCGAGCTCCAAAGCATGAAAAAACTGGTAATGAACCTAATTTTCGAAAAATTATTATTTGGGTAGCGTCAGAAATTATTGGTCCATATTTTTCGAACTAAATTGCTATGGACAGTTAGGTTAAGGTTGCCAGAATTTTTATAACACGTATCCAGGATTTCAAAATTCTCGACTAAAAATCCGGGCAATATCCAGCCAAATTGAATAAATCCGGGAAAATCCGGGCTGTTTCAATAAAATCCGAACAACCAGGCCGGACCAGGCTTTTTCAAATTTTGTATAAAATATCCACGCAAACCGGGAAAAAACCGAGAAATTTGGCAACCTGAAGTTAGGTCTTAAACTAACACAATTCAGGAGTTATTTTGTTGTTTGAATTATCCTATGTAAGGTAGAAAAGAAAATATTTGAACCCCGACGAAAGGCGGGGTAGGGAAAAACGACAACAAAACGATAAATATGTTAAATTTTTGCTACCGGAAAAGGACTGAAATTAAGCTATTTAGCCCATGTGATTATGCAAATTTTGATAAAAAAAATTATAAAACATGTTTATCTATATATATAAAAATGAATTTCTGTCTGTCTGTCTGTCTTTCTGTCTGTTCCCTATAGACTCAGAAACTACTGAACCGATTTACGTGAAACTTGACAGGTGAGGGTATTGGAGGCCCGGAAAGGTTCCTATTGTGATTTGGGACCCCTCCCCCTGACAGGAAGGGGGGGGGGGCCTTTCAAACAAAAGGCAATTTTTGGCATAACTCGAGAAATAATCAAGCAAATGGTATGAAATTTGGCATGGGGTGGTATTTGGGAACGGGGAATATTTCAATGAATATTAGGTACCCCTCCCTCCTCTCAGTGGGGTGATAGGAAGGGGGAGGGGGGCTACCTTACAATTTTTCATATAACTCGAAAACTAATCAAGATAATGGGACCAAATTTGGCACGGGAAGTTATTTGGATACGAAAAATATTTCAATGATTATTTGAGACCCCTCTCTTTTTCCAGAAGAAACGGGGGGCCTCCTTCATAATTTTTACATAACTCAAAAACTGATAAAGCAAATGGAACCAAATTTGGCATGGGAGGGTATTTGGATACGAACAATATTTCTATGATTATTTGAGACCCCTCCTTCTTTCCAGAAGGGGTGATATAAGGGGGGGGGGGGGGCCTCTTTTATAGTTTTTTACATAACTCAAAAACTAATTAAGCTACTGGAACCAAGTTTGGCATGGGCGGGTATTTGGGAACGTGACATGTTCTAATGAATGTTTGAGACCCCTTCCTTCTTCCAGCGGTGAAAAAGGAAAGAGGGAGGGGAGTTTCATACAATTTTTATTGCATAACTCTAGTACTACAACAGCTAATGGAACCAAATTTGGCAAAGAACGATATTTGGGTACGAGAAATGCTTCTATGAATATTTGGTATCCCTTACTCCTTCAAAGAGGTGGATGAAAAGGGGGAAGAGAGGTCTCCCTTACAATTTTCAGTATAACTGGAAAGTTGATCGAGCAAATTGAACCATATTTGGCATGTGAGGGTATTTGGATATGAGAAATGTTTCTATTATAAATTGAAGCCCCACCTTTTTTTTTTCAGCGGAAAGATATAAAGGGGGAAAGGGGGCTTCCATACAATTTTTTTGCATAACTCGAGAATTAATCGAGCAATGCAACCAAATTTGGCTTCAAAAAGTATTTGAGTACGAAAAATACTTTTTCTATGTGAAACAATTCCTTTCTTGCAGTAGGATGATAGAATTGGGAATACAGGAAAGGAAGAAGAGGCTTACATTCAACTTTATTTTTTACAAAATCTGAGAAATGGACAAATCTTAACATCGTAAATCATTTTTGTATCATTATATAGTTATCTGACACACCATCCTCCTTTCAGTGAGTAAGTACATAGGAGGAGGGAGGTGAGTCCAATACAATTTTTTTAGCATAAGTTCTCAATTTATGCTGACGAAGCCAACAAATGGAAACAAATATGGCATGGAAAGTTACTAGGTTACGAGATATGTTTCAACGATTGTTATAGACCCTTACGCTTTAAAGTATAGAAAGGGGGAGGAAAGCAGGAGGCTCCATATACATTTTGTTGTAAAGCTTAAAAACTTATCAACCCATGGAGCTATATTTGATATAGGAGGATTTTTGGGAACGAAATGGGTATGATTATCAGAAAGATGAGGCTCTCTTATCAGTTTTTAGCATAAATCCAGAACATATCAAGCTAAAACAACCGTATTTTATATGTTAGATTGTTTGCGTACAATTAATTTGAGACCAACCAGACAGATTAAATTTATCAGATCTTTAACACAAATTTATAGAGCAAGATTCAGAATATAAGTTTAAGTTATCTTTGAGTTACAATTCGAAACTCCAGCTGCAGCTCTCCTTTTTTATCGGTTGCTTATGAATTATGTTATAATTTGATTTAAAATAATGCAAAGAAAACAATATAAATTTGAATAATTTCTGAAAATATCATTTGATTTTGAAAGGTGTAGCAAAGCACACCGGGTCAGCTAGTGAACGATAAAGTTTTTTGTCGAACTGACGTGGTATATAACTATAAAAATAACTTCCATGAGTTTTGAAGCGAAAAACACCGGTTTTAGTGGAATAACGCTAAGTTATGATTACAATGTTAAAAAGAAGAATAGAAAGTGAGACTGCCAGTAGAAGTCGTACGCTTTTAAAGTGCCTATCGGAAAATTGATTACACCAAAGATGAAATTGCCTAAATTTTGAATTTCTTACTTCAACTCTATTTCGAATAACCTCTTCGGTTTGGTTACCATTCCCACGAAGTGAAAAATTTTGAAAATTCAAGAGTCTACCGGCAAGGAAAAATTCTAAATTTTCGCTTTCGTGTATTTTGTAACGGTTTTTTCCCGTTTGGGTGGGAGGGATTGATCGGGATTATAATAGGAATGCGCATGCCCCCGATGGCTTAATCCTGCCCTGCCTAGGATAAGAGCCGAGCCGAGATGTAAGCAGTTTAACCACAAAACATCACAATAGACCAAATAAAAATAAGAATAAAGGTCTTCGGGCAAAACCACATGAATAATTTTGTCTTCGGACGAAACAAGAAATTAAAAATTCTTATGCGTAATACAGAATTAGATAAAGGTTTCGACCAAAAAACCAAAAAAATTGTGAACTCCCTCGGAGTATAAACACAAGAAAAACAATCGGGCCTCACCCATATGATAAGAAGAAATCACAATCATGATAATGATGCTATCGAATGACAAAATTGTAAACTCCACGGAGTTATCAGAAGAAGATAGGGCACATAGCCAAATAGACTACAAATAATAGCTACCGATAAAGTAGACTCGAGTTCTAAAAATAGATTGATTACAGCAAACAATACCACAATACAATGCCATTGTTCTATAGAACACATCCAAAAAAGTAAGATCTCATTATTGGGCTTAGGCATGAGTCGTGTAGTATGTATATACGCAATACAAATAAAAAAAAAGTCGGTTGGTTTAAAAGAATTCAAATTCCCAATCATCGTAGGACTGCACCAGAGATACGGGAGAGGATTTCAAAACTCACGCATATTATGATAAAAAAAATCAGCTCAGATTGAAATTTAAAGTGAGATGAATTCAGATAAAATAAACCAGTAGATATACACTAGAAAAAATAATCTGGAAACCTTCTAGTACTCACTCTGTGACGTTCACTTCGCTTAGTGATGATATTATCTAAAATACAGGGATGAGTAAAAGACCCATTTGTGTGACCGCGAAGCTTTTCTCAAATTGAATTTATTTTTCGACTTTTCCTAAGATATGTTGTAAATGGTAATGAAATATGAGTGCATATTAAACAAACAAATAAAAATATATTGGTGATTTCATCAAGCACTTTACATGTGCGTATTAACATTTATCCCTTGATTATACAGATTGTTTGCCTTTTTTCCAGCATTTTAGCATTTAAATATTGTAAATATTGTAAATTTTAAACTACCACTTTGAAATGCGTATTCCATTAATGCTGGCCGGAAGAGCAAAAACGAAAATCGGAAGGCAAAATTTGATCATATGCATTTCTAAATCCAGTGGAGGCATCTCATCAGCAGGTTTTTTTTTTAATTTATAATTTTATCAAATTCGGTTGAAGGCTAGTTCATTTTAAAACTGTTATGAAGCCTTTGTGAACGAAAGAAACATTTTGGTGAAAAAAGTTATGTGGTTTTATGTTAAATATTCCGACATTTTGTACATACTTATTTATTCAGCCGGGAGTCTAATGACTCCTAACTCTTTTTCCGCTAAAGCTGTCTTGTTTCTCAACCGATTTTTACAAAATTTATAGTTTTAAATATCTATATCTATCTATATATATAAAAAGCTATTTCTGTGGGTTTGTTTGTTTGTTTGTCCTCTATAGGCTCAGCCGTCTTGAGCTAGAGAGCTGAAATTTGACTTGGATGCTCATTAGGACCAGGAATGATGAAAAATGTTTTCAGAATTTCGGTTGACCCCTTCTGAAGGGGGTCGTCCATACATGGCAAATATTGTTTTCACGTTTTTCACATTATTTTTCGTCGGATCAGGATGAAAATTTGCACATGGGAGTTTTGAGAGATGGGAAATCGATTCCAGGAATTGAATTTTGGGTCAGGGGTCGGCAAAAACCTTTTCAATATTCGTGTGATATTGACGTTAGTGTACATCGGATTGAGATAAAAATTTGCACTCGGATGGTTTTATGAACGGGCCATCGATTACCGGTATCAAATTTTGTGTAAGGGGCCCACCAAAGGGGTCGTCCATATTCACTGTTCGCTATTTTGGTGATACTGACATTATTATACATCGGATTCAGATGAAAATTGGTACACGAGAGTTTCAAATGACAAGCAATCGATGCCAGGTATCGAATTCAGTGTAGGGGTCGGCAAAAGGGGTCGTCCTTATCAACTTTTAATATTTTTGTGATATTGACGTTATTATTCATCGGATTGAGAAGAAAATTTGCGCTCGGATATTTTTAGGGATACGCAATCGATTTCCGGTATCAAATTTTGTATAAGGGACCATATTAACTGCTTTTTTTTGCGATATTGACGTTATTATACATCGGATTCAGATGAAAATTGATACACGAGAATTTTGAATGATGTGAAAACGATTCCAGGTATCAAATTTTGTGTAAGGGACCGGCAAAAGGGGTCATCCATATTACGTTATCAATTTTTTGTGATATTGACGTTATCATACATCGGATTGATATGAAAATTTGCACATAGAAATTATTAAGGACGAACAATTGATTCCAATTATCTATCGGGTTAGGGGTCGGCCAAAGAAGACGTCCATATTAACTATTTACTGTTTTTTTTGTCATATTGACGTTATAATGCAATGGATTGGTTTGGAAATTTGCACACGGGAGTTTTGAAGGAAGGGCAATCGATTCCAGAGATCAAAGTTCGGAACAGAGGCCACCGATCTGCAACGATCGAGTCGAAATTTATACACGGTTTATTAGGGTTGGAACGGTCAATTGATTTCTGATTTCAATTTTTGTATAAAACGACAAAAAAGGGGGTCGTATTAACTGTTGAATTTGCTTTGCAATGATTACGTGAGTTTGTATCGCATCGAAACCATAATTCATAAACGTAGGTGTTTTGGCACGGTCAATTGATTCCTGATATTGAATTTAGTAGTAAACGACAGAAAAAGTTATCGTACATATAACGTGTTCAACATTTTTGCAATTATTGCTTAAAAATGTATTCGGAATTGCATCTGGAAAATGCCTGTGAATTGACATTCATTCAAACTATTTATGATATATTCCAAATTGAAAGCGAAACGGAGTTCGTATGGGATAAGCTAGTGATTTATAAACAATAGTGCTTTATTGATTAATTTCAAAGTTATTCAAAGTAAATTTTTTTTTAACATGCTTTGGGAAAAGGACGTAAGGCAGTTATCAAGTGCTCGAAACAATTTTCACTTAATGCTTAAGAAAGCTGAAGTTAGAAGCAATCTATTGCTCATATGATTTTTTTTTTTATTTCTTAAGATCGTGGCCACGAAAAATGTAAAAAAAAGTTGGTGTAAAAACCGTACTTTTCAATCAATCAACTGCCAAAGCTGTCCTTAGAGTGTCCATTGCCCAGCCATTTTTGCGTTCCCGGGGAACCTGACGATCCTTTTCACGGGAATTCTTGGAATCCCGGCAGGGCCGGATTAAGCCATCGGGGGGCCCGGGGCAATTTTTCTCGGGGGGCCCCTATGATTCGATTTTTTTTTCAAATGCTATCCCAGAGAATACAAAACATTTCGTGTAAAAGAAATGGAGATGAGTTCAGTATAAAGTTTTCAAATAGCCATGTTGTCAGCCTAGAAGATAGTTTTTGGTACCTTCAAATGAAAATTGTTAATTAATGACGTGCAAGCATCGCGGAAAAGTGTAGAAATTGAAAAAAATAAATGCTCTGATATGAGCTGAAAAATGCAAAATTTTTTTCTCATTTTCGTTTTATCGGGAAATATTAACCTCCTGACAATTGGAAATTATAATGAAGATTTAAAACATAGAAGACAAAATTAAAAAAAAAATAAACAAAATAATTAAACTCAGAGATACAGATATAAGAGTTTTAGAATTCAAGAATAAATATCAGGTTATATTCCGAACTAAAATTCAATGTCTAAAATCTAAATAATAATTTCAAATCAAGTTTTGAGAAAAAACAAGATTCAAAGTTACAATCAGACCCAAAGCAAAAATTTCCCCACATGTGAACTTCAATTTAGTATCTTCGAAACACAAAAAAAAACGTTTATGAGTATGTTTATGAATATGACTCTCATCAGATAAAAAAACATGGTTATCAAATTGTTATTATGTGACAAAAAAATAATTGGATGCTCTCAAAGCTCAAGGGGTATAAGTGCAAAAATGATTGATTGAAAATCAAATCGGACTAGAGATTAAATGTTTAAATCGTATAATCAGTTATAGGTAATTGAAAAAAGAATCCAAATGAGTTAATTACCTTAAACAAAGACCCTGAGTTTTCAAAATTTGGAAAAACCATGAAAATGAACTACATTAACAGAAGAAACACCACAAGACTTGAAAATCTCAATGAATAGAATCTGGATAAAGATAAGATTCAAATCATAAAAATATTCATGTTAAGAAAATTACTCAATCATATTGGCAATTCAACTATTAGATCGTTTTTATGATAACTTGAGAATGATCATTTGGAAAATGATATACTGAATTCAGGGTATTTACTTCAGTAGCTGATAAAATTTTGGGTTAAATCAGTTGAAAATTTTCCAATACGAATTATAAGTCTAAGGCAGAATTTGGGATGGAAATTCAATAAAGAAAGTCTGTACTGTCGATCGGTCCAATTTAAGCAACTACAGTTTTTTAAGCATTTATTTTCAATAAAAAGGAAGGGAAAACGGTTTAGAATTTATAAACCAACGGAAAGTTCAATAATAATGATTGAAAAATGAAAATTTATAATGATACCCGGTATTAACCCGGATACTGCCCGGGTAAAATTCTGAAATGTTTATCATAAAGCTTTTCTGTTCTCTCTTAGCACTGTGAGCTAGCATGTTTCGGTAAAAAAAAAATGAAAATTGGAGGTGTTTTGCCTCATATTCTTCTTTATTTTTTTCAAATTAGGTTTACAATATTTTTTTCCAGATTTAGAATTGAAAATTCTGAAATACAATACCAAAATTTCGACATTTTCATCCCGCAAAATGCGGTAGAACTTCTTCACTACTTATTCTAGGGAGCCTCTTTAACTCGAAAAACTTTTGTTATGTTTCAAGTTTTAATTCCGATTTTCTAGTTTTGATTTCTTTCCATAGATTTGTAGAAATTGAAGTAGTATGATTCAAGTAATGTAAAACTTTTTTCCCTCGGGGGGGGGGGGCTCTGAGCCGGGGGGTCCGGGGCAATTGCCCCTTTTGCCCCCCCCCCCTTTAATCCGGCCTTGAAACCCGGTAAAAATGAAAAATAAAGTTTTAAACACTCTACTGAATACAGAACCTTACCCTATATGACTTTAATTTTTTAATTTTAGGTAGTAGTGATGCAAAACATTTCAAACTTTTTTAATGCCTCAAAAATTTAATTAGCAATTATAAAATCCAAGACCTGAAAATAAAACTCTTTAACCGACAAACTTAACTGATACTCGCTGCTAGAATTTGAAACAATTGAGAATTAAATCAAATCTTATGTTTTGAATTCGTCTTGGTATATCTTTGTACCTGAAAATAATCACATTTTCAAAGGTGATGGCGTGTATTAGCGAAACATGGAATATCAAAGAATAAAAGACCATAAGTCGAAAATATCATAAATTTCTCTAAATTTGCGGGTTCAAATCCCTGCCGGTGAGCCATTGTATCTTTTTCAAGAAATTTATTATATTTACGGATTATGTTCTTGCATTCTTTGATATCACATGTTTCTCTAATGCTTCCAATCAGTTTTGGCCGCAAAAAGGGGTCTTGAGGGCCGCATTTTACTCATCCCTGTATTTTAGACGATATCATCACTAAGGGGAGTGAACGTCACAGGGTGAGTACTAAAAGGTTTCGAGCGTATTTTTTCTATTAGATATCTACTGGTTTCTCTTATCTGAATTCACCTCACTTTCTATTCGAATCTGAGCTTATTTTTTTTATCATAATATGTGTGAATTATTGAAATAATCTCCCGAATCTCTGATGCAGCCCTACGAAACGCCATTTCTACTGTGAAGTTTCGTGGCACAGCAGTTTTTATCCACCGAAGGATTTTTGTTCCGAAAAGGTAAGATTTTTAATGTTTAATTGGAAATTTATGGATGGATGGAGGATACAAAATAGTTTCGAAATCTGTTTTTTATATAGGGTTGTCGGTTTATTAGTTAGCAATAATGTATTTTACTTAAAACTTGGTAATTTTTAAAATTTCAAGATCGAATTTCACTAGAACTAGATTTGACATAATCTGACAAATAGTTCAAATTCAGGACGGCACAATCGATTTGTGAAACAAAGGCTTTACAGATTTGAAAACATGTGTACATATAATGTTTTTACTGTAGGTATTCTGCATTTAAGTCTCTTAGTAGTTGAGTCTCTTTGATTTTTAAAACCTTATTTGTTCACATTTTTACTTGTTTTTGCATAAATGATTGGAATAGTTTAAGCTTAGCATGTGTTTGAAGAAATTTAGAAGATTTGTTTTCCTGCTACAGGGGGTGTTCCAAGCAAACAATTAAAAATACATTATAACTCTATTATTAACCGGAACAGTTATCTAATTGTCATTATCTTACCCCGAGAAATTAACTCAACATAAAAATATTTGTTGAATAAATAACTGTTACTTTTTGCACTGGAATCAAGTCCACATTTTTCTGCATAACAACGCTTATCCTCTACTGAATAAAAAATGAAAACGTTGAGATTTGTTTTTGATGGAAATATTTTGTTTGCCCAAAAAATTTATCTGTTTTTTAGTAATTTTAATGTTTAATAATGTACGAAATCAGTTTTTTTTTTCAAATTATAAGTGTTTGTAGTTTGCAATATTTGACAGTACTGAATCATGCTAAAAATATTTAAAAAAAAGTTCGAAACCAAATATAAAGTCGTTTGCAGTAGAGGATTTTGATATATTTTTTTTTTTTATTTTTATGACAACAACAAAAGATTACATTGTTCCTTTTTAAATTTCTTTAAAAACTTGCAATTTCAATGTATCAAAATGTTGAACTCAAAATCGATGAGATTTGAAATTCAGATTTTTGAATAGTATAGATAGTTTAATTCGAGTATCAACCAATTCAAACTGCAAAATATAATTTTGCTACGCTTTGAAAATCAAAAATATTTTTTTTTGTTTTTGTTGATTTTCGTTACTTTTGATTTTATCATTATAAATTAAGGAATCATAATTTTAAATTCCTTCTGCAATTTGTATATTTATCCATTTCCATACTGAAATTCCCTAGTATAAAATAAAAAAAAACAATGAGTGAATCTCAATTGAATAAATGTTTTAAATTTTGTCTATATCTCAAACTTTAATATGCTGTCGAATTATCCTCAAAACTGTTCAATAAAGACTCTGTAACATGTTGCCCATATTTTTTTTAAACATTCGAAATAAGAATTCAAGATGCAAAACAATGTTTGGTGAATAACCATTTGGTGAAAAACCTTTTCTAATTATTAATTCATTACAACACGTTGCAGAAAGTTTATTTTTAGCACGAGTGATAAATTTATCCAACGGGGCTTGCCGAGGTGTCAAGTGCTGAAAAAATCGAGATTTGCTACGAGTGGCATACACAATTTTATGCAAACTTGGAAAATCCATTAATTGACCCAAGCGAATCTTGCGAATAACCACATGTCAATGACTACGCCAAATGACTGAAAATGTGTGATGAAGTTGATCGTAGACTGATTTTTTCGCAGGATAAAAAAGCAGTTTGAATTAAAAATTATCGCTTTTCTATAATGTTTTTAGTGTCTAAAAGTTAACTTTTTGCCACTGATTTGCGTTAAATACAATTAAAATATCGATTCAAAAATTGAATAAATTTTTTTTGTAGCAAATATTTAGATTTTTTAAATATAAAAAATCTGTACTGAATGCTGAAGAATTTTGTTTTAAATTTAGCTTGAACAGAAGACAAGTTTTTCGGAAAATGGTATGGGAGAGTGGGGAATCATGGGCCACTTTTTTTCGTTGTTCCTTAACTTCTTGATGATAAAAGATAAAATAAAAATAAAAAATGGTATGGTTTTCTACATTTTCAATGTATCATAGGGTATTTTTTTTTTCATTTTTAATAAGTCATTCTCCCCAAATTCTGACTGTTTGAAAAAAAGCAATATTTTTTGGATTTTGAAAAATGGTGGGGAATCGTGGGTCACCAATTCCAAATTGACCAAACAACATGCAAAGTTTATGAGTTGACCCAAACCTGTGATTTTTTAATTCATTTCGTTATTTTAAAGCAATTTCAGATGATGAAATGAAAAAGAAAGCTGTGTATGATCGAATAGATTCCAAAACCTGGCTCACGAACGTTTTGGCAAAAATTTTTATATAGGATGGACAAAATATTTTTCATAACTCTTCATTTGGCATGAGAAAACTTTACAGATAGGAAAAACTTATTTTAAGCTATGAATGTGTATAAAAACATAAAAATATAGGTGATTCAAGATGCGTGGCCCACGATTCCCCACAAGCTATGATTTGCAAATTGGTTGTGTTTGTGTGACTTATTGATGTTTCATCAAAAATTCCTTTTCCACGTGAAAGATCATGACAAAACTAAGATCATAAACGTATGAGCAAATTTTTGTTATGCACTTTAGGTTCCCCATCGATGAAATTAGCGGGTGTTTTTTATTTATGTAAGTTAATTTTTCTAACTTTTTTTAGCTTGATAAATAAAAGAAGCATATGATGCGTATTTCAGTCAACAACATATAGGAATATATGCTCAGGCAAAGCGACGACGATGATAGTTGGTTTGAGAATTTTATCTCAATACACATCTGAGATATTAAAAGTGGCCCACGTTTCCCCATGGCCCACGATACCCCACTCTCCCCTACGGTTAACTAAAGTTATCATGAATTAAAATAATTCTTTTTTATTCTTATATCTGTTCATAATTACCAAGATTAATATGGGGTAGTAATGAACACTGTTCACGACGATTCTTGCTACGTAACATTTTTTATTAGCGGCAAAATTTCTACAGGAATCTAAACACTGCATCTGGATACGATTTGTGGTTTTTAAAAATTTCAAAATGTTTCCCCATAATCATGGGGAATTTTTGTATTCACAAAGGAACAAGGAATCTTGTCCATACAATCACATATCCACTGATATAAGGAACTGATCAAGTTATGTATAACAGTTTATTTTCAAGATTTTGATGGTTATTGGTATTTTAAACATTGAAGATAAGTTTAGAAAATCAAACAATGCCTAAAAATGGTGATAATAACTGCCCCGTGTTTAGAATATCATCGGCAATACTAAACAATCCTTTGTGAATCAGTATGATAAATGATTAGCAAAAATTTATATCACACTTAAAACCGAGAATTTCAAAATGAAAAAGTTGTGGCCACCCTGATTATTGTGAAGAGTTATCAATGAAAAATTACTTAGATAACTTATCATTCGTTTGAATTCGAATTACTTAACGGTTTAAGTATTTTCATAATTGAATGCTAATTTTGAACACATTGATGACCAACAATAACTCGAGAGTTAAAAATTGACCAATGAAATTGAATTGTATAAAACTTTATCCCTCATATTTCATTACTAAAAAGTTTCATGCGTTGGATATGAAATTACCAGATAATGCACGTTCAATTTTATAATCCCCCGTTACAATTCCCCGACGGCTATCAAAGGTTTGAAATCGTATCGTTCAACTAATCACTCTGAATTTAATAAATTTATCTAATTAATAGTATATTTATATAGACTTTCAACGCCCCCCAGCGGCGGTAGGAACCATTTTGAAAACCACTGTTCTCATTCATATATTCCTCACAGGCTAGTTGTATTTTTCATTCCTAAATGAAGACTCATTATTGCAATCAAATACTTCGAACCGGTATCACGTGCTTCGCACAGTAGAATTGGAAGAAAGTACACAAAAACTCGCCTAATATTTCGCTATCAAATTTAAAAACATTCACAGGCTTTGATTTGCTTTCAAGTACGCATGGTGAACTCTGGCTGGATGGTCTATTTTAATGCCCGGCCCATGGTGATGGTCAAAGTAAGATTAAAAGGGGGGGGGGGCATTGCCCAGGGCCCTCCCAGCTCGGCCCCCCTCCCGGGGTAGAAATGTACAACATTGTAGTGATTTATTCATTATTTTTCCTTTGCTTATTTCTGTTACTAAACAGAGCATTGCAGATTTTTTTTTCCGTATTTATGTAAGGTGTGCAAATCAGGACAAACTTTTTGAAACCTTGAAAAATATAGACATTCGATTTCGATTTTTTTACACAAAATCCAAAGAAGCGATTCAGCGATTTTTCGAAAAAAAAAGTGAAGAAAATGAAAAAAAAAATACTTAGAATATCTATTGATTTTTCATCAAAACAAGTCAGCTGCGTTCATTTTTTTTTCTGAATATAGTAAAACAATTTAGATAAAGCTAGCTCAAAACGTTGAGCCCTATTTGAGCTTTCTGTTTTTTTTTAATAATGGGAACAAATCCAGAAATATACGTACTGGTTATTTCTTATATTCTGGTAAGCGGGTCAGCCGTAGTTTGCTTTACTTGTCCATTTTACTTTGATGACCCAGGCATGTCCAAAAATTCCTGGAAGTTTTTAACGCTTCCTACAATAAATAGCACTAGCCAATAAAATAACAATTTTTTCGATGTGCAAAGAATCAAAAAGCTTATTTTGAATAATTTTAGGACGCTGATTCTAAATCTGCAATATTATATCAAATTCTTGCGGATTTTCACGTAAACGAAAATATTTAGAAAAAGGTAAAAATTCAATAAAGAAATTCGTGCACTTTTGCCTAATCTTCCAAAATCAGATTATCAAACGTAGGCACCAAAAATTTTCTGGAAAATTTCATGTTGGTCAATTTTGCATTTGAATTTAATTTGTTATTTTTTTCTCAATCTTGATTTTAATCTATGATTTTAATTAAATGAGAGACACTGAATTGTGGTTCTGAGCAAATCTGATTTTAGGTTTCAAATCATGCTCTTTTACTTTTATAGCTGTATCTCTATGGAATTGAAATTGATTTCTTTAGAATTTATTTTTTTGATTTTGGATATTTTTTTTTTTATTTAAAATATGTTTATTAGGCCGTTTACTTTTTAACTAAAGTGTTTGTTGGCTGAGGGTCAGGGGTTTCCTTATGGCTAGGTGGAGGTTGGAAGGGGTAAGGAGAGGGAAGAGGGCGATGAGAGGGAATTGGAGATTTTAATATTAACTGTTCCCTCGATCGGGAACTGGGGGATCCATTAGTTTTGTGCGATCATTTGCCTCATCCGACGATTGTGCTGGTGAGGGTTGAGGGGTAATCCTTTTCCGAGGGGGAGATGCTGGTTTTAGATGTGCAGTTTGTTGATTTGTTCGCTTCTGTTGTGTTGGCTGCTGCTGTAGTATTTTGTCTTCGTTCTGTTTAGGTTTGGTTGGTGGTTGCGGTTTTCTGTTGTCCATTAATTCGGTTGGTGCTCGTCCGTCGTCTTAACAATGCTGGCGAACGTTGGTTGTTTGCTGTTGGTTTGCTGGATCAGTTTTCGGGCGGCTGCAATTGGCATGTACTGTTCGGTGCTGATTTTTATTGCTGCTGTTTCTACTAACCAAGTTGGGCATGCGCGATTGATGGGTGAGTGGCCTTCTTTTTCGCAGTTTCCGCAGTACGGGTGATTTTTATAATTCGCACTATCATGGCTAGTCGAGTTGCACTTGCTGCACGAGAGGGGGCTGGTACACTTCTTCTTCGTGTGTCCGTACTTCAAACAATTCCTACACAGTAGGGGCAGCGGGTAGTACAAACGAGTTCGTACTTTGAGAAATCCAAAGTGGATGAACTCTGGAATAACGGTACTGCTGATAGTAAGTATCAGCGTGGGTGTATCAATAATTCCTGCGGGCGTTGTTTTGGTGATTCTACGAACGTCTATCACTTTTTGGGGCGACAATTCAGCTAAGAACTCTTTTTCTTCCATTCCTTCAGCTTCCTGACAGGTAACGACACATTTGCGTTGGTTTAAACTTGGGTGACGTCCGACAATTATAGGAGTACCATCGGTGAGACAAGTTAACTTTGCCAGTTCTCTAACTTGATCTTTACTCCTACATTTCAGTACGTACCATTCATTCTTCTTTTCGAAAAACGCGCCATCAATTTTTCCTCCGGCTTTCTGTTCCGCGGATCGTCCAATTAAGAACGGGTTCTGTGGAAGTTTATGTCCATCTGCTGCTTTCAGGGTCAAGTAGTACACAGCAAAAATTATTTCCTGTAAAATTACGCAAATGTCCTGTAACAAAAAGGAGCAGGACATTTACCGTAATTTTACAGGTCGAAAAACAAATTACGTGACATTTAATTTTAAGTGTACAACTTTTTTACAGGACATTTGCTGTAATAATAAATGAATCTTTTTTAACTTTTAAGAGAAACAATTTAAAATTACAGGTTTTGTTAATTACAGGTTGATTTATTTTAAAGGTTGTAGTTTCAGTGACACGTAATAGTCAAAAAAATTTTCTGTGTACAGTCTTCCGTGCAGGTTTTGTGGATCCATCCATGAAGGTATTGTCCTATCAGGAGGTTCACCCGGCGATGGGCTCATCGCGCCGCTACAACTTCTCACTTTTTAGTTCAAAAAACAATAGCCTTTGTCGAGGACGAGGACCGAACACAAAAGGCGACCGGTCTCGTTCGAGGCTGAAGAGGAACTGGACGTGATTTGTATGGGAACGTAAAGTTGCCAAAGGGTTGGGTGAGATCTGGATCATCACTTTTTCTTGGCTTTTGGAAACATTTTACATACATTCGACGAAAGTGAACAGTTAACGGCCCACTACCTTCAGAGTATGAACAATTGAACATACACGAAGTGGGCACGGATCGGCGATCAGTGCGGCAGGTTCCCAGCTGGCCGGACGTATGACTGGCCGTGGATGTTAGTTGGAGTGGATGGCATAGTTAATCGGTAGGACAATTCGACGTTCCAGCACAAAGGTTGTTTGTCTCGGGACTGGGTGAAATTGGACTCCGGCTCATCTGAGACCTAGGATTGAGAGATCCCTGGATGCATATTTACTCAGACGAACCATTCGTAGCGTAATACCTACGGGTGGCTGGTATTGGACCTGAATACCAGTACAACCCTCCCGGGTTACTGGGGCTGGATCAGTGTATAAAGGGCTGGAGACATTTTTGAGCCGGAATCGGTTCGTTACAGCAGGCTCTTGTCGGGTTGCGGTGGATTGCCAAACGGGTCATCTGTGGTTGAGATACGGTAGTGTTTAATGATCGATATTAACGGCGGCTTACTGTCGATTGTAGTAGACCAAGCGTGATCGAGGGTAAGTTATGTTACAGGTTACAGGTCGGGGTAGCTTAACGCTGCAAGAGTGGCAAACTCCTGGCGAAAGCTTCCAATCCTGGTCACGGAACCAATGTTTTATCCAGGCTATTGCGGATAAAAAATAAAAAACTTTTTTTCTGTGGGACGTCCGAAACTACAAGAGAGATTTTATTTCGTATTCATAATCCATTTCAACTTTTCCCGCGAATTTAAACAATATAAAACAGAAAACTTGGCATCATTCAAGCGGTGTTTGAAGGGTTCAGCTGGACACTATATCTTTAGGCGTTTAAGTGGCACAGCAGGGTGATCAATAGTGATGAGATCGATCATCTTCTAATATCAGTTGTTGAAACATACAGTTGCGTTCAAAAAAGAATGAAATCGCATGAAGCTGCGCACCCACTTCCAACTTTGACAAGCTGCCATTTCTCTCTTGGTTTATATTTTTTCATGAAAATTTCACACAATCTAGTTCAACTATTCAACTGACACTCCACAAAATTTGAAGTCTTTTCAATGACGAGAAACAAAGATACAGCTTTTCCCGTAAAAAAGGGAAATTTGGAATTGCTTCACAAAATTTCCGGATCTTTGACAATTTTCATCAAAACATCTTGAAATTTGGTCCAAAGGTGTAAAAATGTTTGACCTAATATCAGGCCAAGTTTCGTCAAAATCGATGAACGTGATCAAAAATGGTGCCGGATTGAAAATGAGGTTCATTATCGCTCAGCAGACGATTTCATTCTTTTTAGGACGGATGTTTGTATGGAAAACATCGTAATCCATGTATTCTTGGTTTTTTCTTTCACAAAACCAAAAGTTATCACAAAGAATGTTGTAAATTGCTAAAAACTCAATTCGTACTTTGTTTCGAAAGAGAAAATGTTTCAATAGGGTTTCAAAATAAGAAAAACAGAGTTTCAGAAATGACCTGCTAATTATACCGATATATAAATTTGATCCACAATTAAAGCGAATATTCAATTTGCTCTTTTGTTTCAATACCAGCCCTGTTGGAACAATTTCTATTTCTTAACAAAGCAAGGATGAAGTTCATATCAATTTACAACATTCTTTGTAATGAATGTTGGTTTTGTGGAAGAACAAACCAAGAATACTTAGATTACGATTGTTCCATGCAAACATCCGTCCAAAAAAGAATGAAATCATCTGCTAGGCGACAATGAACCTCATCTTCAACCCGGCACCATTTTGATCACGTTCATCGATTTTGACGAAACTTGGCTTGATATTAGATCAAACATTTTTACATCTTTGAGCCTAGTTTCAAGATTTTTCGATGAAAATTGTCAAAGATACAGCAAATTTAGTGAAGCAATTCCAAATTTCCCTTTTTTACGGGAAAAGCTGTATCTTTGTTTCTCGTCATTAAAAAGACTTCAAATTTTGTGGAGTGTCAGTTGAATAGTTGAACTAGATTGTGTGAAATTTTCAAGAAAAAATATAAACCGAGAGAGAAATGGCAGCTTGTCAAAGTTGGAAGTGGGTGCGCAGCTTCATGCGATTTCATTCTTTTTTGAACGCAACTGTACGTACCATCAATAGTGTTCTCCTGTGTAATCATACATACTTTATTTATGTTCATAATGAACATATATACCCGTTTCAAAATTCAAACACTTTTTAGTCGGGCTTCTACCAGACTGAACCACGAGAAAAAAATTATGAAACAACAGAATATGAACCTCATGCAATTGAGATGCGAGAAGAAACAGGGAATATTTTTGACCACAATGGATAGCTGGTTTTTAATAATTTTGCTTTTTAGTTCAGAATATTTATTGATTTGAATATAAAATATTTGTAAACAAAAGTTCTGTGACTTCACTCTTAAAACACACATGATTTTTCACTTAAAAACAAGGATCCAGTGATTTTCTTCCATTCAAGTGCGACATATACATTTCACTTGGCAGTCACTTAAATTTCAAGTGAATTCATCCACGTTCACTTCAGTCGCCACTTGAATTTGAAGTGAGAAAAAATTTTCACTTCCCCTTCACTTGAATTTCAAGTGAATGTCGGGTTGTAATTGTGTTTATTTTCAGAGTTCAAAATGGCAAATTCTAAAGAACAGCGTCTAAAGCTTATGCTGGATTTGGATTTTCCCAATTCTTTACTAGGCGATTTTGGCAGAAGTTTGTGTGAAACGTGATGTAAGAAAAAGTTATTTAAAGGTGTTATCATGTTTCAGCTTGTGGGTTGAACTGGACAGATTTTCTGGTTTGCAGCAGGGAAGATTTAGAAGTCGCACTATCCGCAGTAACCGATCTTTCTTGGGATTACGATGGAATTTTCCAATCAATAAATTCATGGCAAAAGCGTAATGTAAGTATTTGAAATCGAAGTGGTGTTCTATAAATGTTCTTTCATTTAAAAACGCAAGAGATAATTAACTAGAAACTTACTTAGAAATTCAGATAAATTTCACTCGAACGTCTTAGTGGAATTCACTTGACCTGTCACTAAAGTGAATTCACTTGATCCATCACTTAAAATTCAAATGAAATTACGTATGGCGAGAATTTACTACAGATGTGCGTTAGACTTGGAGAATGGTGTTAGACCTGGTCGAATTTCTACCATTTGATAAAATTCAATGTTACAGATGAATCCACTTCAGTTCCTCCTCAGCCTCGAACGAAAGCAGTTGCATTTTGTGTTCGGTCCTCGCTCGCTAGACAAAGGCTATTGTTTTCTGAACAAAAAAAGTTTGAAGTGATAGTGGCGCGATGAGTCCATCGCCGGGTCAGCCCCCTGATAGGACGGAACCAACATGGATGGATCCACAAAACCTGCATAGACGATTGTAGATACTGACCCTTATCCTGAAAGCAGCAGATGGACATAAACTTCCACAAAACCAATTTTTAATTGGGCGTTTGTGAATTGCGCTCTTGATAATTTGTGTTCTCGTGTGTTTAGGAGATTGGACATGGATAAAACGCGGAAGAACAAGTTGAAAATCGCATTCGTTGTGTCAACTAAATCATTGGCATATTTGGTCGTTTTTGGATTTGTAGTGAAAGCATTGAACGTTCGTTGTATAAAGATGAAAATGGCCGTTGTTTTCATAATAAATTCATCGAGGAAACAGCTTCTAGTAAATTTACATCAAAATTGGACGCTGAATACCTTTTTGTGTATCACGATGGAACCAGAATTACCATTAAGTTGGATGTGCAAAAACCGTTTCTCGATGTTCGAATTTTTAATTTGCCCCCGGTAATCGACGATAATGTAATCTCAGTAATTTTGAGACAGTTCAGGGTAAAAAAAACAGAACATACCTATAGCAGCAGCACGAAAATTGATCCAACAAACCAACTGAAAGCAACCTACATTCGCCAGTGTTATGAAGACGACGGACTTTTCCTTACCCCTTCCAACGTTCCTCTAGTGTTAAGACTTATGATCCTCGGCCCCTTAAAACCTTAGTTAAAAATGGCCTTAATTAACGATACTTAAATTAAGAAGTAAAAAAGATGAACCAATTTCAATTTATTAGCACTTTAAACTTTTTTTTTGTTTCCAAAAAAAGGCTGGCCTTTTATTATAACAGTTAGTATAGTTAGCAAGCGGTGTATAATATGCACCGTATACACAAGAAACTATTAAGTTAGGAAAGCGTAATCACAAAAATACCACACATTACGTAACAAAATTTGAAAAAAAATCCCACCCCCCGTGTTGTTGCATGACACAGCATAGCCATTTGGAATAGGAATTTGAATATTTTTCTTCCGTAAAGGAGATTGGTATATTTTTGAAAACACATGACGTTTCTTTCAACATTTAAGAAATTGTTGCTCTGTTATTTTTGCATTTTTATGGGTAAGTAGACTTTTCGATATCGATTTTATATGGAATTATAACAGGTTTCCTAGAATTGTTTTATTCTCGACAACGTGTATAACATAACGAATTAACCAAAGAGATTCAGATGGAAGTGTATTGTTGCACTAAGAAACCTAGCCATACGAAACAGAGTATTTTTATTCTGGGTTCCAGGCCACTGCGGTATCCTAGGGAATGAAGAAGCAGACCAGCTAGCTAGGGAAGGATCTCAGGGCCTGTTAATTGGACCAGAACCTTTCTGCGGAGTATCGAGGAGTGCCTTGAATATGGAACTCAAGAACTGGGAAAGCACCACTATTGTCTCCAATTGGAGAACAGCAGAGGGAGCAGCTCAGGCGAAAAGATTCATTGAACCAAGCGCACGACTCTCCAAAAACATGTTGAACTTAAGTAAGCACGAGTTAAGTACTTACACAGGTCTCTTGACCGGACATTGTCCAACAAAACAACATCTCAAACGGATAAACATTATTCAAAATGACGACTGTCGGTTCTGCGGGTTCGAAAAAGAAACTGCAGAGCATCTTCTATGCAACTGCTGCGCCCTCCTCAATAGGAGAGAGCGGGCTCTTGGGGCAACATTAATAAGCGCACAAGACATATGGTTGCATATCAACCCTAAGAAGGTTATATCATACATCTTTGATATCATACCCGATTGGGATAAAATGCTTAGTCAGCAATCAACTGTCACTTCAACCCATAGTGCAGGTGAGCCTGATAGCATACAGTAACGCGGGGTAATTACCACAATAGATCAACTACTGGTCGCAGTGGGCTCTCCCCTACAAGGAAAAAAAAAAGAGATTCAGATATGGAAGGCCTTCATGTCTTAGTAGACTAAGGCTATACAGACTGATTAAACGTGGACAACTTAAGATTAACATACAACAACTGAGATAGGAATCGAATCCTTGCCACCAGTGGACCAGCGAATACCATTTTACTACTTGGTCCGAAGCCGTATTTTTACAAATTTACCAAAAACATTATTCGTTGTGTGAAATGACGCACCAAATTGAATAGAATATGCATAGGAATCTGAAAGCACCATAGATCGCCAATTCAATCTTAAAAGAAAGTTACACAAGCACATAATCGATGTTTTTCGTTCTTTTCCGATGTGGTAAGTATGATTTTATCCTCCACCAAAGAAGTCATACTTTGTGAACTGGAAGCGATTCATTTTGGTGCAAAAAATCGTTTTCTGCAATTATTATAGTAAAAGAAATAAATTGCTTTCAGAGCAAACGTTTATCAACAGGTTATTGTACATAAAGTAGAATGACTGGTCTTAATTCTGCCCAAAATCAAACATGAATATTTACTACTAAACTAGCTGATCCCGTACGAACTTCGTTTCGCCAGCAATTATAAAAATGTGATAAAATTAGTTTATGTTTTTCAAACAATAACTTAAAAAGATAGAAAACCATCACATAAACAACGTATCTGTTTCTTTCCAAAACTCATTCTTCAATTCGTACGTTTACCGTTTAAATTCCACGAAAATGTCGCGAAAACTTAGGCTGGTTCATGAAAATGGCGCTTTTTCGTTACATGACTATCCGAAATTGTAGACCCACAATTCTCAATAAATAACTGAACACAAATTTTTCTCATTGATCGTATGCATTGACTTCTGTATGTCTGTAAATATGTTGGTTATCCACCATGGGTGCACGGATTCACCGCAGTTTTTGCCTAAGTTTGTGCTCACATGCATTCTTTAGATTATTAAGTTCGACAAATATCCAATGCAATGCGTACACCGAATCCGGGCCTCATGGCTTCGTATGAACTGTTATGAAGTGAATATATTGTGTTGATGTAAGTATATTTTGGAAAAACCAGTCAATCAGGTGGGCTCATTTACTTACAGGTATTCCGGCATCCGTGTATATACCTGGTCAGCTGGCAACTGATTGAACATTCTTATCATATAGTCAGTTATAAGAGGAAACACATCTTACCTGTCGGCCACTTATGGGATTCGAACATTAGTCAGTTTAGATCTGCATAAAGCTTTTGACCGTGTAAATCATGACTTTCTATGGAAAATTTTGGAAAAATTTAGGTTCCCGCCTTCTTTTATTAACTGCTTGAAAAATTTATACGTTAACGCTTGTTCCAAAGTACTCGTAAATGGTTTTCTTACAAGAGAAATCAAAATTAACTCTTCAGTTCGACAAGGGTGTCCGATGAGTATGATTCTGTTCATTCTGTATATTGAACCTCTTATTAGGCATCTCGCGAATGAAATCAATGGTGTTCTTGTTTACGATATGTTTATTAATGTAATTGCATACGCTGATGACCTGGTAGTTTTCGTAAGGAATGATAAAGATTTTGATATTTTATTTGAAATCATAGATTCATATGGCCTTTACGCGCACATTCAGCTAAACAAAGACAAATCCGAATTTATTAGATTGAATAAAGCGTTTTTTGGTCCACAAAAAATAGAGTGAAAATTCTGGGTGTAATATTCGAAAAAACGTGGAATTCTTCGATCACAAGTAATTATAATAAACTCATAAGTTCAATAAAAGGCACTTTGATAAAGCACAATGTTCGGGCTCTAAATCTCTACGAGAGATGTTTCTTTTTAAACGTTTACATTTGGTCAAAGCTATGGTATGTTTCGCAAATCTTTCCTCCTCTGAACAGTCATTTAGCGGAATTAAAATCCGCTTCAGGAAAGTTTATTTGGAACGGTTACATTTTTAAACTAAACAGAAATCAACTTTACTTAGATTTTGATAAAGGAGGATTGAAACTAACAGATCCAGAGGCTAAAGCTAAAGCATTATTTTTAAAAAACATATTTTACAATCAGGATGTGGACGGTGGTTTTGCTTTGGAAAACTATCTCATTGAATCAAGATCTAAATCATTTCTATCGCGGAATGCAAGAGAGTGGATAAACGAAGGTGTAGATGTGACGACAAATTTTGACTTACCGACAACTAAAGCTCTATATAATTATTTTTTAGATAAAATGAAAATAAAACCCGATATAGAAAATAAATGTCAGTTGAATGGAAAAATGTGTGGGCAAATTTGAATTATAAACTCATTTCTTTCCAACATCGCTCATTAGTTTATTCTTTTGTAAATGACTTGATACCAAATAAAAGAAAATTAGAAATGTACAATGTTGGTAATTTGAAATCAGTAATTTGTGAAAAATGTGGCTCCATAGATGATAATATGCATCGTTTGAAATCATGTAAAAATGCTAATGCAGTTTGGAAATGGTGCGAAAGTATAATAAAAAATCGTCTAAAATTAAAAATCAATGACATTGAAAATATCTAACAAAAAATTATTCTAAATAATTGTAAAAAACTTAAGGCAGCATTATGGTTGTTAACGAAAGCGATTTCATACAATTTGAGGGTGGCCGATCCTAGTTTGTATGTTTTTAAAAGAGAATTGAGGGAAGTGAGGTGGAATAACAGAAAGCAATTCAAAGCGGAGTTTGGTGTGTTTTTAATTATTTGTTGACCCAAGTTTTGAGTATGGCAGTTAGATATGAGTTAGGCTAGTTAGTTGACCATGTAATGTAAAAACACGATTTTTAGCTTTAAATAAATATTTTAAAAAAACCAAAAGTTTTCTTGTCGTTATCGTGAATCGAACCCAGTACGCCTGTCATACCAAAACTAGTCTCGCGCCAGCTTATCCGCTAGAGCTTGTGATATAGCTCAGTTGGCAAGTCAGTTGCTTTCTGAGCCGATGTCCGTGAGTTCGAGCCCAAGATCGATAACAGTTGTACCGGATAAGTTTTTCAATGACTTGTCCGCCAACTACATCGTTGATATAAGTCGCGAATAACATAAAGATGTTAAAACGACTATAATCGAAACAAAAAAAAAAAAAAAAAAGCTTATCCGCTAGACTACATCGGCGCTCTCTCGATCCTCTGCATTGACTTCTAACTCATAATTCCACTATACGAATCGATACGTCTTACCTCAAAAAACCCCGTGTGCTTAATTGTACATCCATTTAATAATTTTCCGTCTCTCAAAATCCTGATGTGGAATTTTAAATCCCAATCCGATGCATAATAACGTCAATATCTTAACAGTATAAACAGTAAATATGGACAACACTTTTTGCAGACTCTTTACACCAAATTTGAAACCTGAAATCAATTGAACGTCGCTTAAACTTCCTGGGTTACAATTTTTATCTAAATCTAGTAAATAATATTGTCAAAATCGCAAAAACAGTGATTAGGGAATATGGACGACCCCTTTGACCGGCTCGATATACAAAATTTGACACCTGAATAAGGCTGCCCGGCTTGTAAAAGCCGCATGCGTGAATTTTCATTGAAATGCAATGAAGAATAACGTCAGTATCACAAAAGCAGTGAACATTCAATATGGACAACCCCTTTTGCCAACCCCTTACACAAAATCTGATACCTGGAATCAAATGTCCATCCTCCAAAACACTCATGTGCAAATTTGATTCCTAAACTTCCGTGTGCCGATTTTCATCTTAATGCAATTTATTACAACGTCATTATCGCAAAAACAGGGAACAGATTATATTGACGACCCCTGCCCTGAAGTTGTATAATTGAAAGCAATTGTTCGTTTCTAAAAACTCCCGTGTGCCAATTCTTCATCTCAATTTAATAACGTCGATATTGCAAAATAAACAATGAACAGTGATGAGGTAATATGGACGACCCCTTTTGCAGACCCCTTACACAAAATTTGATACCTGAAATCGATTATCCCTCCCTGAAAACTTCTCTGTGTCAATTTTCATCCATTTCCATTAAAAAAAACCCGATTTAATACACTTATCAGTGGATTGGAGGCTTTCTTACAGAGTGTCAATTATCTTTGGAAATAAATGACACAATAATGGATTCCTTATTTCTTAATTATATATTATTAATCTAAAAAAAGATTAAAATTAAAGAAAATCGATAGCAAAAATTACTAAACTCAATATTAAAAAAGGAGGCCAGTGCGTTTTTTAGAGAATAAGCGAACTGATATTCAAGGAGTTCATTTACTATAAAAATATTTCAAACTGTTTAAGTTTGAGAGTCTCATTTCTCGACGCTCACTAGTGGTCAAGGGGTTAACCTCCTCAACTCTCATGTTAGATGGCGTGGGATCGATTCTCGGCTGATGTATGAATTTTTTGTCAAATTTTCGATCGGCCCCGTAATTAATTTAGCGATTGCTGGCTACTGCTGCTGAGCAAATGGCTTCCTTTTTTGGAGCCGACATAAGCATGATATTTACTATGGAATAGACAAATTTTAAACAGTTTTTTTTTTTTTTTTGGTTTTGCGATATGACCTACAGGAAAAAAAATCGAATTTTTTTATACTAAATTCATCAAAATCGTGATACCTGGAATAGGAGTTAATGTGGTAAGAACGTTTCAATGGAACATACAAATTCACGGACATCATCGTAACTCATCGAGCTGAGTCGATTTGTATATATAAAGTGGGGTCTTTGACGCTTGAATAGTGACGCTTAAATAGTGATATCGACCGTTCGCTATGCCTTTCTGTAAGATAGCCAAAAACGTAAATATCGCAAAAACAGTGATTAGGTAATATGGACGACCCCTTTTGCCGACCCCTGCCTCAAAAATTTATGATTGGAATCAATTTCTCGTTCCTTAAATCTCCCGTGTGCAAATTTTCGTCTCAATCCAATGTATGTATATCTCTGTATTTTTCTCAGTTATATTTTTTTCTTGGTAACACCAATTTATTCATTTTTGGGTATGGTTAAATATCAAACTTACTGTTTATATTTATTAAAGATGTTTAAGAACATCTTAATTTGTTAAATTTTAATATTGAACCATCTTTTTTACACAATGAAAAAATTATTATTGATGATCCAGAAAACAAAGTTAGAAACATTATTTTCATAATTTGAATTTATTAGTTGAGTTTACCAAAAACAAATCTCTCTTTCTACTTAGTGTTTCACTCAAACCACCAACCCACCTAAAATGGCAAACTCCGTCCTTGACATCGCTACGGTTCGCTCTCGGGTGTGCTCAGGAGAGTACATCCTATGCGCAAGACAAGGGGTCCGATCATGCGGAGCATGGACGATTTTTAGGATCGTGTGTTTAAGCACCACGAGGGAGAGTGTCGGGTTTGTGCAGTGCGTGAACTGCCAAACGCTTTTCCGGTTCGGCAGGGGAAACAGCACGTCGAACCTTAATCGCCACTACGTCAGTTGCAGGGCAGGCGAGGCCAACTCTTCTTCCAACGCTCCAGCTTCTGGAGGCGAGCCTGGAGTAGAAGGGGGAGTCGAGAGAACTCCGGAAGGCGAGTCAAGTGGACAACCAGCTACACCTGCTCCAGCACCACCGCGGCAGGCACCTACACGAACCAGAGGATCCCGAACCTCACGTCCCAGAGGAGTGCCACAGCGCGTCAAGGACCAGATCACGGACGCTTTCGTGAAATGGGAAGCCTTGGATCTGTGTTCATTTAGCGCTCTAAATGGACCAGGTTTCAAGAACTTGGCGCAGCAGCTCATTCAAGTTGGTGCGAAATTTGGGAATGTGGACGTCGAAAGTGTCCTGCCAGACCCATCGACCGTTTCGAGAAAACGGTGCAAGGTTGCTGAGAAGGTCAGAGCCGAACAGCTGCCAGAAGTGAAGGAGGCTTTGAGAGCAAAACGCTGTGCTTTCGATGCTGATCTGTGGTCGGATCAGTATTCGGGAACAGCGTACCTCACAACTACAGCCCTATACATCACGGATGAGTTCGAGCTCAAATCGCTGGTACTATTCACGACTGACTTCCCAGCGGACCAATCCGAAACCGCGGCCAATGTTAGGAGTTTTTCAAATGCTGCACTTGAAAAACTCCAGATTTCCCAAGAGGACATTGCCGATGTGACCCACGTAACGGACCAGCGCTCAAACATTGCCGATGCATTCGCTGATCGAAGCCGTTTGTCCTGCATGGCCAATATTCTGGCCTCAGTTTTGATCCATGCATTAGATGGCAATTTTTTGAGAAACCATGCTCCATCGATCTTGGCATGCCTGCAAGTAGCGAGAAACGCTGTTACCTACTTGACCAGGTCAGGCCTTTCCAGTTTGTTGCCTCCAACTGTGAAAGCTAAGATCGAAGTCCGCTGGGATTCAGATGTGGATATGCTACTTGACGTCGTCGACGTTTTTCCACCGATTGCGGATGTTCTTCGCCAGAACGGTGAGCAGCAGATGTTGGATGGTTGGGACGAACAACTAATGGAAGCATTAGTTCAAGTCTTGGTTGAATTCAAGGAGGTTTCCGGTGATATTCAAGCCAAGATGGTTCCAACCATCTGGTACGTCGTGGTAGAGTTCTACAATCTTCTGGAAAAATGCCAACCGAAGGAAGGCGACAATGAGGTGTTTATGATAATTTTATTAAAAAAAAATACAATAAAAAATTTCAACACTATTCTATTTTCTATTTTCAGGAAATCACTGCTGTCAAGGAAGAGGCCGCACGACGACTAAAAGAGAAGGTACTTCTCCGCGAAGAACACTATATTGCCGCTGTTCTTTGTCCGAACATTCGATCATTGGTCAGATGTGAACCCCAAGAGAGGCAACACGCACGTTCCTTGGTCCTTTCAAGGATGGAAGATATCCGTCGCTCTGAAGGTAAGACCAACTAAAATAATTATTCATATTCATAATTGGCGATTGGCAGCAAAGCGGTTTGCTCTCCAGCCATCTGACGAATTAGAAATATTATAACCTACTACATCACAAAACGTACCTCCCATTTTTGTATTCTTTTCAGAGCCGGAGCCAGAGCCGGAGCCGGAGCCGGAGCCGGAACCATTGCAGGAGACGGAGTCGGAGACGGAGTCGGAGCCGGAGTCGGAGCCGGTGCCAGAGTCGGGGTCGGAGACTAACTCTCCAACTTCTAAAAGAAGTCGGTTGGTGCCGTGGAACAGCAATCGTGTTATTTCGCCGCGGGTAGAGCTGAAGTGGTACCTGAAATGCGCTCAAAGGAATGATGACGCACCCGAAACACTGTTGGCTTGGTGGAAGCAACATGCCTGCATGTTTCCGAGACTGGCCTCCCTAGCAAAACGTATCCTCACAATACCCGCTTCGAGCTTTAACAGCGAGCACAACTTCAGCCGAGCGGGTGTTATATTGAGTGATAGGAGGAGCCGAGTCTGTCCAGGAACTGTTGATCGGTCCCTCGTAATCCACAACTTCTTCTTGGTACGAACTTTTGCAGTCCGTTTAGATTTTCATTATTCATTTACTGTTTTTTTTTTTTTTTTTTTTTGTTTGCAGAGCCAGCCTGGCAGCCAAGAAGAGGCAGACCTTTTTAAGGAGGATTGATCGATTGGTTGACTACTGGACTGATTTGGGTAGTGGCGCTGTTTTCCCTTGTAACATAGTTTATGTTACAAAAATGGCTGGCGAATGGTAGATAATGTGCAACTCGAGACCCCATACACCCAACCTTCGGGTAGTGGTCATATCACCTCTTATCTTACAACTCCGATTCTCAACCTCCCCGTGGTGCTGGCTGGGGTGCGAAAAACCTTAGCGAAGATCGGGTTCCCAACCCCGGTGGATGCTTTGGTCGCATGCTAACTGAGATAGGGGGCTCCTTACGCGTAGGCTTACCAGAATAAACTACAGCAAAGTAGGACTTTCGATGGGAAAAAGAAGGACGGGTGAGTACAAATTTGGAAAAATAATTGGGACTCCACATAAATATCATAGGAACATTTTATAACATTTTTTTAATCTTATTTTCATCACAAATTCTGGAATATTTTGACGCCCTGATCTCGAATATTATATTTAAAGCATCTTTTCCAAATTTTCAAACAATCAAAACTTACCTACAAGAAGAGCAACAAATGCGGTTAGAATTTGGTACATTTTCGGTTTGACTTCCATCGACTTTTTTTTTGTAAAGCAAGGGCAAAACGAAAAAATGCGACAACTTCCATTTATTTTTTCCCGTCCTCGTGTAAACTAATAGTTCGCTGATAATATGTTGCAAATTAGTATTTTTCCAAAAGTTTTTGATATCTAACCGTTTACTCTTAAGAGCAAGTTCACTGGTGTTGGGAAAAAGTGGTAGAAATTTTGACATTATTAAAATTTTACCATGCAAAACTGTTTTCAAGATCTTGCGACGATGTATTTTTTTACAACACTGTTTCTATTTCAGCCGTATGTGATAAAATATTGCTATTTTTGCATCACAGCATGCGAAAATCCAACACGTGTTGTAAAAAAACTAGAAGGCCACAGATCTTGAAAATGTTTTTGTATGGCAAAATTTTCAAAATGTGCCGTAAGTGTCATTTTTACCACATTTTCCCAAGACCAGTGAACTTGCTCTAAGGGATAAATAAACCGTAATCCTAGACAGAATATTCGAACGGTTAAATCGAAGCCACCATTTGTGTTTTTATTTATTAGCAATAAAATCGCTAAGATCACTCATATTTTCTTTGTTCTTTTTTGTATTCCCTTTACGGTTGGATTGGCCATCAATTGGATCGTCGGAACTGAGCGCTGTCTGCTCAAAAGACCGATGACTAGATTAAGACTGAGATGACTAGCGGCAGCTTTTCGGATTCCAGTTCCAGCGATAGGAGCTCCAGCGGAAGTTAATCTGGGGGTTTCAGAAGCGATTTGTGCCGTTTTTCCAGTTCGGGAAGTGTCAACATCTTCAACATCATAATCACGCTCACGTCTCTCTCACCATCATAAAATAACCAGGTAAAATTTATATCTATTTAATTGAATGTACTGTTGTGAATAATATCATTTTATTTAGGATTGCCAGGAAGGAAAGAAACGAGCTTGGTGGAGTCATTCGAAGGCTGCAGCTCTGAGCCCTAATCTGACCGGAAGAAATGTTATGGAATTTCCCGCTGCGAATGATAGGTATTCCCTCAAATTCTATTTTTTTTCCTAGTGATTTGAATCGGAAGAGAAAGATGTTTAATCCACACCATTCTGCCTTCACTCTTCCTTCTATGAAATAACGGACCCTTTTTGCCCTTTATTTCTTGAATTACCTGATCAGGCTTCAGAGGTCTTGAATAGTTTTGATTTAGCCTTTTGTATTCATTTTAAATATTTTCTACGACCCAAGTATAAACAAGACAACACGTTGCTACGCCAATTGGATATTTCGCAAACATCATTTGATATTAAATACGGATGAGAAAACTTCGAAAAGATCGCTGGTCAGCTTCGTTTGCAACAAAACATGCACAATATTTTGGAATGTGCATAAAAATTTATTTATTCATTGAAAATTATTTAAAGCATTATTTTTGTGTTTTTCTTTGTTTTTTCTACAGCAACGTATCAATGCTAACGGGGCCAAAACATTCATGAAGTTGATACCGATCCAAAAAGTGGTGCTGATGGTCAGTCCAAGTCACTGGGATTTGGAGAGAATATCTCAGTTTCTCAGCGCCGTTTTCCCCCTTCCTGGGAATTGAGTTTCATACAACCTATTGTAGGAATGCCAGGACACCTCCCTCCCATCCCCAGCTAAACAGCTGAAACCTGAAGTTTTCTGCAATTAGGAATTTCAATGTAAGTAAATTTTACTAATAAGCATGCTTGATATTTATTTCGCTTTAGATTTTGAGTCGTCGGTATGGAACTAGGAACAAGTACAAATGTTATATCAAAGCCATGGGCCTTAAGATTTTTTCCAAAGAAAACTTTTAGATCGAGAAAAATAATTTACCGTAGCTACGTGAAATTACCTGGGTTAAAAAAAAAAGTGTACATGTGAGAAAATTTGCTCGACTCTGGCGTTATTTAGTCCTATATCACTCTATGGCCAAGATATTAGACTGAAACGATTTAGGGTAGTTTCTTAATTTCTCAAACCCTGGGGTCTTCAAAACTTCGTTTTGGTTCATTACTCATCCATGATTTTCTGCAGACATTTGAAGAAACGTTTACACATGAGTAAATTTAAGCTTTTAGGTTGGTATGGGAAAATTAATTATTTTGTACTGAAACATCAACATCAGTTTTGTTTCTTCTGTGAAACCGAGCCAGTAAATGGTATTTGTGCCAATTTATAAATTCTCTAAAGAAAATTTTCCGCTGAACAATTTTGATGAGATCTGTATTTTTGTATCTTATTAGGCATAAAAGCTATTAGCTGTCGAACAGGGGTATGTCTTTTGGCATTGAAAAACTATAAATTCAATTGACATCACAGCTGAGGCCACAGCGAAGGTTTTATGCAAAGTAGTCATGCAATACCGCTCTAGGCACCCAGCAGTGATGTCAATTGAATCTATTGACATGCCCCTTTTAAACAGTTAATAACTTTTAAGCCTAATAAAATACGAATTAACGGTTTTGGACAAAGTTGTTCAGCGGAAAATTCGCTTAAGAGAATTTATAAAGTTTGACAGAAACCATTTACCGGCTTGGCTTCACAGAAGAAAAAAAATGAAATTGATTTTTCAGTACAAAATTTACAGTATTCCCATACAGACATGAAAGTTCAAGTTCACTCATGTAATCGTTGAGGGGGAAAGGGGAGATACTTGATTCCCTTTTCTTATATTCATCATATCTTTTTGGGAAAATTTTGCAACTTGTCGTATTTTGTATTTTCTTACAGCGTGTTATTTCGAATTTATATGCTCCAAAAGTTAGAACGATACATGAACTCGATAAGCTAAAAGCATTTTGGTGAGGCTTAAAAAGTTGTGATATTTATTAAATTACAGGAGACTTTGATCCTTTACTAAAGGAGACTTGATCCTTGAATCAGGGTGCCCTGAGCCTAGGCAAAAATCTAGTATAATCCGAAGATTAAAGATCCGTTAACTTTTTGTTTGCCATATTAGTTCTCATTTCACAGTTTGTAAGTATCAAATAAAGAGAATTCCGAAGGTTTTTCTACTACCCTAGAGTCATCGCATACTTAAAGGCGCAATTTTTTGGTTTTTAGACCAATACAGTATTTTATTCTTTTTTAACAGATAATTACTGGATAAATTTTATTTGTTGGACATTTATTAGTGATTTCATAATAACCAATGATCACGATCCATCCAGAGAGAGAAAATTTCATTTTTTACTCTAGGGATCAGTTAAACCCAAAGCATTCATTTTGGAAAACTTCTTCTTAGAAAAACTTAGAGTTTCCTAAAGCTTCGAAAATAAGGCATTATGGGATTCAAGTCATACTCTAACGATTGACATTTTAGAACAAAAATTTTTATTATATTTTTTCATGTGAAACGTTTGAAAGTAATAAAAAAATCTTAAAAACACATTTTGTTAAATTTTTCAAACAAAGAGCGATAAGTTGAAAAATAAAATTTTTAAAATTTCTTGAGATAACAACATTATTGTTTTGTTCTATTTGGAACTTTTTTCTTGAACATTTGTTACCTGTAAGACATTCCTGTTTCGAGATATAGCGATGGAATCAAGTTTGCCCAGGGATCAAGTATCCTCACTTTCCCATACTGAAAATTCTGCAAAAAAATCGGTTTTGAACCAAAACGAAGCTTTTCAGACCCCAGGATTTGAGAAATTCGAAAATGACCCCATATTGACTCAGTCTACTAAAACATTCAATTCTACGACACTATATAACGTTCACGAATTGAAACTAATTTTAAATGATCAATTAAGATCTGCAACTCAATAAACCTTTTGTATTGAAACTCAAATTTCAAATTTAGAAGTGTATCGAAACAAATTCACTCTTCACTTTATAACTTAACACTTTGACAACAAAATCATTTAAAGTAACAAATTTTATGCTGAAATGAAATATTCTTCAAGAAACCAATTACAGCCTCAATTTTATTTTGTGACTTTTGCTCAACTCCACGTTCAAAATTGTTTGATAACTAACACAAGTCCACAAAATTCACATTTTCTAAGGTAGGTAATTCAAAGAATTTATAGAAAAATATTCGATCAACTTTGGTGCCCTGCAATTTTTTAAAAAAGTTAAAAGTTATTTAAGAAAGTTCTTCACTTTTCTGAGAAAACTTTAAAACATTCCAAAAATTTTTAAAATTAAGGTATTTGTCAACTTTTCCCGAGACCGGAAATTATTTGGACTCCTTCTAAAATACTTATCGATGATTTCTATTAGTTTGCTTTTTAAAATTCCATAAAAAAATTGATTTTAAACGAATTATTAAAGAAGTATTGACTTGAAAAAACCTAAACAGATTAATTTGTTAAATGAGATAAAACCATTTTTAACATTGTGTCAGAGATATTTGTCTTCCAAATTTTTAAAATCTGTACAATTTTACTGGTTTTGATTATTCATCATCACCGTTTACAACTTTTAATCATGGGTAGTTTCTGACCTGATCAAAATTTTATTAAAGAATTCGGATTCAGTTTCTTTTCAAAACTGGTGTAATATTTGATGTTTTTTTTTTTTGGTTCAGGGCCTTAGGAAAAACCGACTCATGGGGGGAGCTTTTGTGACAAATTTTTTCCTTTTACATTTTTGCTTGAACAATGAATACATAAAGAATACTAAACATAAATTGAAGCTTCTTTATAATTATGCAGGTTTGAGATATTTTTCACTAAAAATGAGGTATTCATTTCAATTTCCAACTTTCAAAAATAAATCTTAGAAGTTGCCAATTTTTTCTTCAAGAAGTTTTGAATTTGGATTTGATTTTTTTATATTTACTAAAATGAGAAAGTAGTAAGCTAATTCTTTTAAACCACAAGTATTAAAAAATTATGAAATAAATTCGCGGTTCAAATCAGATTTATTTTTTTCTCTTGTGAACTCGATTAAAATTAAAAATTTCAGTTTTCAACTTTATTTTCAGTTGAATTTTATCTTGAAAATAAAGAACAAGTTCTTTGGCGGCAAATAAATTATCATTTAAAATTTATTTCATGACTAGAATCCTGTAAAATTTTACAAAAATAACGTCTTTGTTTCTCAAAAATTTAAATTTAATTTTATATTCGTGATTATATTTTGGTTGGTGTATGTGTGATCGCTTTTAATTTTAATCCTAAGTAAAATTCTCACATTTAAATTTTAATCTTGGTTTGAAAAACTGAGCTTCGAGCTGAATCTGAATTTTTAATTCTTATTTCGAATCTTAGAACTGCCTTTTGAACCTGAGTTCGAAATTTGAATTCCAAATTTGAAAACGACTTTTGAATCTTCTAATTATGAGCTCAATTAATTTCTTCTAATAATGAGCCAAAAGGCGAAATTTGGATCGGAAAGTCTACAAGAAATCTCTATTTGAATTCGGAAATTTTGGCGTACATTGTGAATTCTTTCTTCAGTGAACTTCAAAATTCAACTTGTGAGCCTGAATGAAAATTGAGAATAATAAAACAGTTTCAGCTATTCCAGTTCAATGAAACTTTCTTTAGTTCCAATTCTGCATAAGAATTAAAATTAAAAACTTCAAATCTTAAAAATGGTTTATAGTTTTTCAAAGTGATTTTCAAAGTGATAAATTTCGATTACAGAAGTTTGAAATGCAAAACCCAGATTCGAATTAGGATTTTTCCCAATGATGATCCAAACTGAAATTCGGCAACAATCCGAATCCGAATTCTTATCACATCTTATTAAAATTCGATATTCAAGACTTCATTTCTATCAATAAGTTGGGCATATTTTGAAAAACTTTAGGAAATAATTGACCTGGGATAAGATTATGAAGTTTTGGCTTTAGTTCTGAGTTATGAATCATTTTAGTCATTCATCACAATTTGATTAGGAAATTGTAATTTATAATTTAGAGAAGAACATGTTGCTTGGCATTTTAGGATCCTCATGGAAAGGGAGGAAAGGATGAACCCATAAAAATTTCCCCCGTTCCTACGGCCATGATTATGTTTATGTGAAGTGTACATTGATTCTCAAATCCGACGATTTAAATTCTGTTTTAATTTTAATTAGCTTTTGTTTTTTTGTGTTTCGAAATAATTGATTTAAAAATTTTAGTTCAGAATAAGGATCATAATTTTGAATTATTTATTGAAAACTAAGAAATATCATTGATTTGAACTGTTTTTATTATTTATTTTAAGTATTTTCAGTAAATATTATTTCTTTCATGTTCGTGTGATGGTTTATGGGTATATTGTGTTTTTTTGGTATTGTTATCGTTTCTAACTTAATTTGAATTTCGAAACTAAGAACCCCTCCCCATATGGGTGGCTCCTTCGCACGGGCCTGCAATCTATCAATAAGCTTGCAAACTGAGATCCAAACATCAAAAAGGTAATATTTACTTCAAAAGAATAACTGTAAATTTAAGTTTGGGGAAGTAAAGGGTGATACGGTCAAAATTTGGTCAATATCAACTTGACGTATTCCTTTCAATTTTGCATTTAAAAAACCAGAACACCCCTCATTTTGAAGGTGTGTGTGTGTGTGTGTAGAATGTTGCTCCTATTTTGATTTTGGAATTCACTCTTCAGTTGTCAAAATGCCTTCCAAGGAAGAAGAGCAGCGTATCCAAATTTTGCTCACGCATCGCGAAAATCCGAGCTACTCGCACGCAAAGCTGGCAAATTCGCTAAAAGCTTCCAAATCAACCGTTACAAATGTAATTAAAGTGTTTGTCAACAGCCAGGAAGTCTGGATCGAGGGGAAATCGAAAACCGCAAGCCGCTGAGACGACAAAGAGAGTTGCTGGTAGTTTCAAGCGAAACTCTAACCTCTCTCTCCGAGATGCCGCAAATAAGCTGGGTGTATCGTCTACAACCGTCCATCGAGCCAAAAAACGAGCCGGACTATCGATTTACAAGAAGGTAGTGACTCTAAATCGCGATGATAAACAAAATACGACGGCCAAAGCGCGATCCCGGAGGCTGTACACGACGATGCTGGCGAAGTTTGACTGCGTGGTAATGGACGACGAAACCTACGTCAAAGCCGACTACAAGCAGCTTCCGGGACAGGAGTTTTATACGGCAAAAGGAAGGGGAAAGGTAGCAGATACTTTCAAGCACATGAAACTGTCAAAGTTCGCGAAGAAATATCTGGTTTGACAAGCCAACTGTACCTGTGGCTTGGTAAGTAGCATTTTCATAGCTTCCGGTACTGTCAACCAAGAAATTTATGTGAAAGAGTGTTTGAATAAACGTCTGCTGCCTTTCCTGAAGAAACAAGGTTGTTCCGAACTGTTTTGGCCGGATTTGGCATCTTGCCATTACGGTAAAAAGGTCATGGAGTGGTACGCCGCCAACAACGTGCAGGTGGTTCCCAAGGACAAGAACCCTCCCAACACGCCAGAGCTCCGTCCAATTGAGAAATACTGGGCTATTGTCATGCGGAACCTAAAGAAGACCAAAAAACTGCTAAGGACGAGCAGCAGTTCAAGGCAAACTGGCTTTCTGCGGCGAAAAAGGTGGACAAGGTGGCTGTACAAAATCTGATGGCAGGAGTTAAGCGTAAGCCCGGCATTTCGGATTTGGGAAAGCGAAAGCCTAACTGAATATTTTTCCTGAATTTTATACTAATTAAATTTGAAAAAGAAATTTAATTTGATTTTTTAAATAAACGATTTCACCGATTTACACGCGTTTTCCCTTGACCAAATTTTGACCGTATCATCCTTTAAGAAGCATTAATCATCTTTTAAGTAATAGAATACAATTCACAATACTTGATTCAAGTTAACAAAAAATGTTTTGTGAATTTTTTACAAGTCTAAAGCAAATATTTTCAAGCATAACTTAAAGTTTACCTTTTTTTCTCGATTCTAGTATGATTTTTTTTTATTTATCCTATCTTTCCAGTGATCATACAACGAATTGCGAACCCCTTGGTGTATTTTTCCGGACAATCAATCAGAAACCCGGATGGACAATTCCAACAACCAAATAATTGTAATCGAGTCCTCTATGTTGAACAACTGCAAATCATTCCGTTGGTTTAACAATCAACAATGAACCCTGTTTGAATGCCACCAGAACTTGCACGTATTCCTGTTTAGTTCCTGAGGAAAGCAGCTGCTCACATAAGAAGGAATCTCACTTTCGACGTGACCTAGCGTGGAACATAAATTGAAACAGATGCGGTGGCCAAATCAGATTTTACAGAGTCTCGGAAGGATGGCGAAAGATTATAATGTGTCTTTCTGCCTAGTCTATCATCAAACCAGAAAACCTTTGTAAGGAATAAAGAAAAGTATAGTTTTAGTTCAAAACATTAATTTTTCTTTTTTACAGATTATGGAAATGTTAATGATTCCAAAACCGCGTGAGATTTCCCTACGGAACGTCAACCCGTGGCGTGGTTTATTGATGACCTAAAGGATTAGGGAGATACATCAGTAATATCAGACTGGCTCTTGCTCTGGTCTACCATGGGATAGCAAAATATCTTACTGATGGATGGACGTCTCCCAGAAACATATCTATGACAAAAAAAACTGTCTCAGAAAATACAACTGAAGGTTAGTATCAAGAATTAGGAATCATTCATATTATTAATTAAGCTTCGGTAGGATTTTCATTCTTTGAAAAGCGTGCGTTCATTTTAAAATGTACCTACTTTTAAAGAAAAGAGGAATGCTTACTATGCCCCGGCTGCTCGTTATGCCCTTATCTCCCCTACTTCAATCACGAGAATGTCAAATGCAATTGCTTAAATCAAACCAAGGTTAATTCAGAGTATTTGAATTATAGGGTACCGTAATCATGTGTGAACGTACCCCCACGCCGGGCATGATGACGTAGTTGTTATATGAGATTCTTCATACATTCCATAGGAAAAAAAATTAAATCTACGTTTTTCGTCATTTGCATTAAAAAGTTCAGTGATTAGTGTTAAGGAACTAAAGTTAGTGTTGAATCAATGGATTTCAGTATGAAATATTTTACATAAAGAGCTTGGAATCATTCCAAAACTCGAATAAGAAAATAGTTACGAGAAAAGATGATTTATCAATTAATTTTTTTACTGCTAATAAACTCGAAATTTGCGTATTTGATGCTTTATTAGGACTATAAGATGTATTTTCTTGCAATGTTTTCCATTTTTAAGCTTACAATATGCTTGGAAATAGTTTCCAATAATAACAATTTCTACCAAAGTTTAGATATTTCCGAGGTTAATTCACATTTTATGCAGAACCACAAACCAAATCGTATTGTTTTGAGAAGCTCATAAATCTGGGAAGTCGAATTTATGCATTTGAGGACAGTGGCGTACAAATTACTGTCATCAAAAATATTTTTTATGGAAAAACTGTAGAATTCAATACAATGCTCGTCATTTTTCATAACAACTACGTCATCATTCTGGAAATCTGCCAACCAATATGGCGGATGAGGTAACCTGTTATTTCGAAGAACTTTGAGGTTAATTCTTAATAATGCATACTGTATTTGACGGTGTTTTTTGCCTCCACGGAGCAAAAAATATAGTTTGACCATTAATATATCGCCTATAATTAATCAAATTGATGATTGACTCTCGACCAACTATATTCAACTAGAGATGGTTGGGAATCGAGATTCGACTAGACCGAACTGAACGCCAAATTGAAAAAAAATAGTTATCTATTGCAGCGGATGCAAAACATGTTAAACATAATTTTTTTTTTTTAATTTTGTTTAAAAAATCAATGTTGCAGGCAGGGGAAATAGCAAAAATGCTTTGAGCCAAAGCGCACCTTGAAAGGAAAAATAAAATGCACGGTTTGCTCAAGAAAATCTGTTTTTACGGAATAATTTGCAGTTTGTTCGGTTTTCTGATTCAAAACTATTCTTCGGTTTGGTGGGGAATGAAAACTGATTATTTTAATGACGAAAATAAATTTTCGTTCAGCCAAACCGAACTGAATCCTTTGAATTTTAATATGAATTTCTTCTAATGGATTGGTAGGATTTTTAACTTTCAATGATAAATGAAGTTTATTTTTAATGCTTACCATCATTCAGAACACATCCGATAAGTTAAAATCTAAAATATTTCTCATTTAGAAAGTAGGCTTTGGACGAAAAAGGAAATTTCCCAAGCATCACTAGTCATACTCGTTGTGTGCTGCCTATAAAGCGCCTTTTAGAAGGCCCCTAAGTTTAGAACAAATTGCCCAGTCTAATGATATAGCATGGCCGATTTTTCCATACTTTGGTTCGAGCAGAGGGACCTGAGGGCAAACATATCGTTATTAAAGTCCAATGTGCTACTAAACATGGCAGGGCCGTAGGAAGAACTACCTCATAGGGGGGGTTTTGGGGAAAAAATTTTCCTAGAACTTTTTTGTTTGAAAAATGCGTATATGAAGAATAGTGAAAAAATGTGATACTAAAAGTATCTTATTATTCGGGTTTAAGTTCCTATATATTAAAAGTTATTCATTTCTATTAATTACTTTCAAAAATAAGTCCTAAACATGATAAGTTTTTTTTAATTTAAAAAAAATTAATGAAGGATCTTGAAAGCTTTATTTGAAAAAAAAACTTGTTTTTTAAATAGCCACACTATAAACAATGTTAAACGACAAATAAATAAAATGTATTCCCTGAACCCGAAAATGAAGTACAAATTATCTTATCAACAATAAAATATCATTAATGATTTATTTCATTATTGAAATCCTGCGAAAAATTGAAGATTTCTCAGTGAACGCAATTTTGAAAAAGAGCTTAGATGTATTTGATAACAAGGATTTTTAACCTGTGTTTTGTTTTGAGAAATTTTGAATTTTAATTCTGAATCTGAATTCTACATTTCGAACATGAATACAAATTTTGAATTCTTATCCGACTGAAAATTCCGAATGATGAAGCTCTGATATTTCATTTCTGGATCACCATTGGAACTTTTTAAAGTTTCAATTCGTCATAAGAATTAAAAGAAAAATTTCAAATCCAAATTTCAAAAATCGTTTGTTATTTTAAATATTTTTTTAATATTCCGGAATTATGAGTTTTTGATGAGATTCGGATCAGGATTTTGTCACAATGATGAACCAAACTGAAAATCAAGAACTATAAACTGGATTCAGATTCCACAATCCGGTCACAAGCAACAAATTGAGATTTATGAAAAAAAAAAATGGTACCAGACCATCGGAAATTATTCAAACCTGAGCTAACTAGATATTTTTCCGCACTTATCCGGGCAGGGAAAATCTGGAAAATTTTATCTAAAAACCTTGCAAAATCCGGGCATTCGATTTCAAAGCTATCAACCCAAAATCTGGACAATATCCAGGAAAATTTAGAAACTCTCCAAATAAAATCAAGAAGAAAAAACTCGAAAAGCAGTTTGTTTTCATGGAAACACATCAGCAAGTTTATTTGAATAAACTTTATTGAAAAATTGTTTTGGTCGCAAAATACAAAATTGTTATCACGCAGTTTAAATTATTGAAAAGGTAGGCAGGTAGCCTTATTGAAAATTCGATATTAGAGACTCCGGACTGTACCCAAAATTCATGTACAACTTATTTTGTAAACAACTTTTGATAGTGTTTTTCGAGTACAGTCAGTTTCTATCAACAAGTGAGAAATTTTTTGAAAATCTATAGTAGAATTGTGGACCTGGGATAAGATTTCGATGTTTTGGCTTTAGTGCTGAGTCGAGGTTATTACTCTTGATTAACTTTAGCCGTTCTTCGAGATTTTATTAGGAAATTAAAATTTTGAGTTTAGAGAATTTTGTGAACTTTGGACTCAATTCTCTCGAAATCAAGTTCATGGCATTCAGTGAGGTCTTATCGAGCCCTGACCAGATATTTGTATGATTGGTTTTATACATTCATCTTAAAATATGATAGGTTCAAATACAATTGTAAGATTGATACAGTAATAAAATTGATAAATTCAACTATTATAAACTGTTGGATGTGGGCATTCAATCTTGTGAACTGTAGATTCAACTATAGTCCTATGGCTGATTTATAATTTAAAATAATGATTGAATCAATCATACTTAAATAATTTTTTTTTCGTATTTTTCCTGCATCAATCTTTATTTTTGTATTGGTTTTGAACATATTTTGTTTATTTGTTGTTAGCTGAAAGCACATAAAAGCCAATGGTAGAAAATATGATTTTGTAAACAATTCAATTGATTTTGGAATTGATCTTTCCGATGAAACACCATTTCGTGCCACCCAAAACGGGGATGTCCAATGATTCCGCCAGCGGCATCGATTCCTACGTTTGGAATTGAGTTGGTGCCGCATCTGGCTGGAATTGACCGAAACGTAGGAAAAATTTTGTCGCAAGTTTATTGAAACAAGCAAACGTATGCTATTCAATTATACCTCAACTTATTATTTACCTTCTGTTTTTACCATTGGTAAACACCAGCTGCCTGCAGCAGACACACTATCTTCTTTTATGTAAAGCACGTAGTGATTGGATTTGTATGTCTTTATTCAAGTATCACACAATCGATAATTAAGTATAGTTGAATTTACTTTATTTATAGTTTAATACCTTAAATCAATGAAACATTTGAAGGTGAATTTTTGATATTTACAGTTGCATCAATTATATGACTACAGTTGAATATATCATATTTATAGTAAAATGTTAGAGATGAACCAGAAATGTTTAGTTGAATCTATTATATTTATAGTTGAATCAATCTTATTAACAATTAAATCAATTATACCACAACAGTTGAAGCTTTTATATTGATAGTAAATTGCGTAAGGTCAACCATCAGTTGAGTCTATTACATTTACAGTTGGATGCGAAAAAAATACCTTCTCTTTGATGATTCGTATGACCAGCTGAAATACCTAAAACAATAGTCACCTTTTTCTTCCGTGTTGTTTCAAACTGATAGTGATTTAAATGTTTGCTGCCAGTTATGTCACTTAATTTAAAAAAAAAACATTACATTCGTTCGATTCTGAATATTTAGAGTGCATTTACGTACAAACATTATTTATTGTTATTGAATTTGATTCATTGAATTGACCCTTGAATTGAATTTCTTTTAAACGATGATTGAATTGAGTTTTAGGTGATAAATTACCAATTTTATTCTTGTTCTCAAGATTTTTTATTTTACTTTTTCCGGTAGGCATGATTTTCCATCCATCTTCGAGCTTAAAAACTATACTGACGTTGCAATTCTCTTGGTTAAGGGAAATAGTTGCGGCAAATAGATGATTTCACCGAAGAAATCGTTGGAACCATTGGGGACGAAAAAACTGACTACCAAGCAATGCCGAAAAAATCTTTGTAACCGATTCAAATCACTATAGGTTGGTTTTTCACATCGATTTGAACTAGTCGAGTAACCCCAGAAGCAACAAAAGTTGGATAGTGATAGCAAAGCAGTGCGGAATCCGAATCCATGTTAGCACAAGAAGTACGTCGTCGGACTCTTATTAAGGTTCGTAAATTCACTTTTTTAGACGAAATGATCGATTTTACGTTCCTGTATCATAAAATTAAATGATTACTATTAACTATCAATCAAGCCAAATGGAGATTTATGGAAAAGCTTTCATGTTTCAGAAAGTCAAAAGTGATTTGAGACATCTTTCTATGTTTTGAACCATCGTTGCATAATAACGTTTAGGATCATAATATTGTTTCTCTTCGAATAAGTAGAGTTACCAATATTTACTAAAATATATGTTAGGAGTTTGCTATGAAATCTCCAGTGTCCAGGCTTTCGGGAGGATCTCAGTAGTCTACGCTGCAAGAAGGACATGTTTGACAGAGGCTCCGGAAATTTCAAGATATTTCTCTTCGTGATACCAAGAATGATTGTTGCATCAACAAGGAATCTGACGGAACTGGACGGTATTTCCAGCAAGGAAATGATGGAGGAGTTTTTAGCTATCGAACCTGGATGATTCCTGCCTTTTAGGTTCCCGATCCCTGTATTGGACGATTTCCCTCCCGGAATGCTCTTTATTAGAAAAGCTTATAGCACAAAGCTAAGTACTTTTTTTATATTATATACATTATACATTATATGCGCTGTTCAGGGTGAAGATTTTATTTGTTTATGAGGAAAAAGTGTGCCCCGTGCCAGTGGAAAATAACGAAAACGTTATACGGTTAGAATTTGAAAAGTCACAGTTCACAGTAATACAATTTTAGCGTTTTAGTGGAAATGGAAAACTTTGACCTTCATTTTCATCAAGTAAATCGTTTTGAGTTAATTGTATAGTGTAGTTTCTGATTAAAGGTATCGTTATCTTTCTTAATTGCATTGTAAAACTAGAGAACTTTTTATCTTTCACGAAATTGGCTTTAAATAAACTGCACAATTAATCAAAGTTGAAGTGCATTTCAGAAAGTTATATGTCTGCAGTTGTGGTTTTCATTGGAATTCGAATTTTGGTGGGATCATTTATCCTGGATTCCAAAACTTTGAAATTTTTCGAAAACCCAGAACTTATAATAAACTATTTTGGAAAACATAATACTCATTTTATTGTAATTATTTTTTTTAGAGACATTTACCATTTTTATGGCATTCATGTTTGTATTATACTAATATTTTCATGAATTAAAATCAGTTTTGACAAAATTTTAAAGGGCTTTTTTGAAGCATATTTTTTTTTATAATTCGTTTATTTCAAACGGAGAAACATATTTTATACATGATGTTAAAATTTAATATGTTAATGGTTAAAGAAAATAAATACAACATTGTTTTACTAACAGTTTGTTTAACACATATATCATTTTTTTTCAATTTGGTTCTTCAATATTGTAAGTTAATGGTTTTAGAATATGATGCATATTCAAACTTTCGAGTGTCTTTAAGATAGAACAGGAGCGTAGTACAATGTATAGGTTTTTTTTTCCACATCATTACACTAGTCAAAAGTGTATCCTGCTTATATCCTTTTCTCCCAACCCTCACACCTAAAATTATTTTGCTAGGATGCAGAGGTGACCTCGGTCCTGAAGCACAAAATTGATCTTTCATCTCTTTCTACCTTTTCCAATCTATCCATTGACTACTAGGACGTGGCCGGCGCCGTTATTGATGTTCAAAGAGAGAGCATCTGTTTTGTGCATTGAGGATGAGCTGCTAATCCCAAGCACCATTCTTTTGACCTTTGAACAAAACTGATGGCCTCGGTCAATCACGGAGTAGCAACCATTGGCGATGTGGAATTCGTTCTACTGAGCCACGCCTGCGACAATGGAGTTCGAAATGCTTTTAAAGGTAATGTGGAAGCAATAATGGAATCACTTAATGATTAATAAATGAACCTTACTATTGTATGTAGAAATTCATGATGAAGTATTTCGGGCCCCACAGTTCAAGGTGGATGTGAGTAGTCAATCCAGCTAAGCTAAGCTAAGCTAAATCTCCAGTGTCCAGGCTTTCGATGAACAAAACGTACATTTATTCGGTTTTGAATAAAATGATTGGAATTTGTTACTTGAAGATTTCTGCAGATAAAATCTCAAAAATACTTTGATAATCTCGAGTAATGGGATGTATCTACCATTGGGATGAAAATCCCGAAAAAAAAATTTCGAGTAGGTAGCTTTAATTTGATTCAAATTAAGATATCACTGAATAGAAATTTACCGCCCAGACACCACTCATCACCCGAAATTACAATTTATTGTTTTTTTTTTTTTAAATGGGATGTTTTCCGCAACAATCTCACGTCTTCTTTTTGTTGGCATCAAAGTTCTACCATTTCACTGAAAAAACATTAGGGGAGAATGAGGATACTTGATACCTGGAGATACTTGATTCCTTTGCTGTATCTCGAAACAGGAATGCCTTACAAATATCAAATGTTCTCGAAAAATGTGCCAAAAAGAACAAAACAACAATGCTGTTATCTCAACAAATTAAAAAAAAATATTTTTCGAGTTATTGAACTTTGTTTAAAAATTTTGATTTGAAGATTATTTTCTATCACTTTGAAGTTTTTCTCACAGGAAAAAAAATAATCAAAAATTTTCATTCCAATACGTCAATCGTTAGAGTATAATATGAACTTCATAAAGCCATATTTTAAAAGCATGGCAAGAAATAATCACCGGACCTTTTATTTTGCGATTTTACTAGATTTTTGCCATGAGTCAATGACCTTACGCAATTATCATGTATTGAGGATCAAGTCTCCTTTAGTAAAGGATCAAGTCTTCTGTAACTTGAAAAATATCACAATTTTTTTTAGTCTTACGAAAATACTTCTAGTTCATCTACGAGTTTATGTATCGTTCCAACTTTCGGAGCATCAATGCTATCAGAAAATGCAAAAGACGGCGAAGAGATATGATGAAAATAAGAAAAAGTTTGAAGTTGAAAAACCGCTTAACTGGGCGGATGATGGCGACTTGACTTCAGTTACCGTCAAACCGTACAAACCTTATATATTTGGCGGGTATCTATTAAATTCATTTTGAATTCTAATGATTCTGTGAATAAAATTACAAAACCACCATTTGTCAGTTTTCATTGATTAAAACATTGAATATCAAATTTTTAAAAAATTTCTACTAGAAGTTCGAACACTTTCGGTGCAAATTTTTAAATGATTGAAAAAAAAACTATTTAGATACTTATCTTTCAAATTTTATTTTTACAGGTTGACAGAAGGAGCAAAAATTCCATATCTGGCCCACGGCTTCTTGATGGAAGAAAACAGATGCGGCCAAGGAGTCAATCCACCGAAAAATCTTCGGCGCAAGCAATTCATTGAGTGTAATTTCGAGATAATTGCTGGACCATGCTGGGTGAAAATAGTCGGAAAATATTGTTTTGACTAAGATGAAAGTATTTTAACAATAATAGAGCAGGCCGAACATATAAATCAAGATATTGGTATTCGAAGCACAATTTGATAGGATTAGGACTATCATTTTTCATAAACGCCAAAAATAACGTACTGTTAGTGACAAAATTATGATTTTTTAAGAAAAGCTTCTTTGTTAACGGAATATAACGGCGAGAAAAACGATAAAATGTATACATTCTCATAAGTTTAATCGGAAAAAAGACAGTTATGCTGAGCAACTCGCTCGAGACAGATTCAGACTGAAGGGCAAAGATTCAGGATTTCTTACTTAGTCCTTATTACCAAGCAAATAATTTGGATCAAAACGATTAGCTTTTGTCAAAGCTGGGTTGATAACTACAAATAAGTTACAATATTGTACAGTTAAAGATTGTATTCGTGAATTATGTGCGAAAAAAAATAAATATTGAAATAAATAAAAATCTAGATGTTTTTGGAAAAGAACTAAAAATACTACAAGATTGGCAATCATGCTAATGTCCAGGTCCAGAAATGGTTTGAAAATCAGTTCGGTTTCGGCCCGAAAACGAATCGTTTGTTTTGGAATTAGAAATGCTCGATCCGTACGATCGATTCCACAAACATGATTGATTTATTTAAATAGCTTTGGCGAACCAAAAGCTTTCGTTTGTGGGAAACGTCTCATTACGAGGGATAGTTTGTTCTCTAAAAATCCAGGAAAATCGTCAATTCGTTGAATTCAGATTCGATAAAAAAAATCAAATTCAAGTACACATAAACAATTGGAACAAAAGATGAGAACCTTTTTATATGTTGTCTCTTTTCATACAGCATTGGTTCAATAAATCAATATATCTTGAAACGTACCAAATGAATAATCGAATCAGAAGACAGCAGGGCTAAGAACGGCCTTTTGGCCCCCCCATTGTTTTGATATCAAATTTAAAATAAATTTCAAAGAAATATTTTTTATTTGTTAACCATTTTTAAGTTCTTTTGAATTAAAACTATTATGTCTTACAAAGAAAATTTTGAAATTTCGTATCTCAAATTGAGCTCAGGATCCCGAAAAAAAACGCTTCCTAATGCCAGACAATGTATTTTAAAGTTTTTATCCCAAATTAAGCTCAAGGCGAAATTAGTAAAATGGTAAACTAGATTTGTATGAGAAATTCTTAAGTAACAATTTCGAAAACTTATTTTCATCGATGGTTAAAATCATTGAATTTGTTCTGAAATCTAGTCAGTTTTGCTTATTTGATTTGAACAAAGAATTAGTTTATAGAAGAAGTTTATATTGAAACAAAATTATTATAAGCTCTAATCAAATAAGCTAAATCTACCAAACTCCCTATAAAATTTGAAGGTTTTAACAATTAATGGAAATTAATTAAATTTTCTAAAGTAAAATTAATTAATTGATGATTAGTGGTTCAAACCTGATACTTACAATCTCGATCCAAATTCTAGTTTAGCTTAAATTTTGGATCTTGATAAAACTGCAATGTTAATATAATTAATTTTTTTACGGTATATTACATATTTCTTAATCCGCAAATACTTTTCGTAATAATGAACTCCTTGAGTTAAATCTGACTGACTTTGGTGAAAAAATTCGAAACTTTGAAACTAAAATAATCAAGATTTCTGTTTATGAAATTTGAATTTTGGATCTTTTTCAGAGTTTTAAAACGATTGCTAAAATGTAAAAAAAAACTATTTCTAAATATAGATTCCAGATCAATAATTCGAATATTTCGATTTAAGCCAAGAATTGAAATTTGTTTCAGAGTCCTTCATCAACAATCTAGTATTTATTTTATATTTGATATCTTGTGTTTCAATCTGGATTCATTATTTCTAGAGATGTACCGAATATTTGGCGCCGAAGAGCGCCAAAAACCGTTAAACCAAATGTTCGGCTCACCGAAAGTCGAGCTAAGTATTCGGCCGGATTTTTATTTTTCAAATTAATACAATAATATTATTGTCTAATTTTTTAAACGATTTCGGATAATTTGGAAAACATCCAAAAGTAATATTGAAAATGCTGCACAATCATCAAAAAATTGTGGGTTGAGTACACCATTTAAGGTGTATCCGTGTTTCTTTCTAGAGTGAATGCTGACAAGTATCGCTTTATACTTTGATTATCGTTTATTCGAGATAAATCAAATCTGTCCGGGATGCCCAGTTATTGTTCAAAACTTTCCGGATTTGGCCCGACTTAAGGGGGGAGTAGGGTCTAACACTTTCAAAAAATCGATTTTATTTTTTTTATTTTCTTATTGTAAAACATTTCAAGAATGTTGTGTCAAATTTTCAAGTCAAGCGAAACAAAACTGAAGAAATTATAGGACTTTAACTTCTCTTATCTAATACTGCAAGTATCCAGCAAGCAGAAACTTCAAACGCGTTTTTCTCGAAAGCACATTTTTAAAGTCAGTGGACATCGTCATTTGAAAACTACTTCACCGATTCTTTTCAAATTTGGAACATATTTTCTACATATAAAATTCCAAACCCCAACGTTTTAAATTTCTATTTTTTTTACTTTGGGGAGATTTTACAGATAAAAAATGGCGGATTTTTTCGTGAAAAGTCGTTGTTTATACTTCAAACAGCCACAAAAATTTCATAAAAATTTTTTAAGTTACATAAAATCGTTGAGGTCCAGAAAAACATCTATTAAAAATATTTTGCTCTGGTTTTTTGACTTCAGATGATTCTGTGCTGAGATACAGCGTCCACCGCAAATCCTGTTTTCTAAAAGGCATCCTCGAAAGTGCTCCGCAACCGGCTCATTTTTCAATATTTTTCTACGAAAAAATTACTAACTGTTCTTTTAGCGATGCTTTGAATAATGCAAAAAAAATTAAATACATTTGTTTGAACGATAGCTCTAAAAAAAATTCGTGAAAAAGGTGATTTTTTACCCGTTAGACCCTACTCCCTCCTTAATTGAAATTATTTGCTAAATCAAACAAAAAACTTAAATTTTTTTTTGAAAATTTCATGACTTTGATTTCAGTTTGATCAGTTTTTGAAGAATTTTATAATTAACATAATTTTTTGTTTAATCCTCAGATACGATTTCAACACTGCTGCTGTAATTCAATGAAAACTTCAAATTTTAAGCTGTTGTCTTTCAATTTGTATGTTTTGGCGTAGATTTTGCTCAGATTTGTCATTTTTTCCCATTATTTTCCAAAAACTGTCTGAAATTGCCCGGTAGCGTGGTTAAGGTTAAAGATAACTGTTCTTTTCAACAACTTTTATCAAGATATCTTGCTCAAATTCGACTCTCTTCTAATTTGATATCAAATAATATCAATATATTTGATATCAACGAAAAATTGATTGGAAACAAATAAAAAAGGTTTTGTAAACTAATATGGCTAACATATAGGCTCTGAGTGTTGCATTTCATAACTTTCATTTGATTCGACATATTATTTTCATGTGTTGCCGCATACAAATCTTTACTATCTTTTTTTGGGTATTTGAGACGACACATATTTTTCAATTGTGAAACAAATTGCTAAAATCTATATAAGCTGACACCTAGCCTTAATGTGTCGAATTCGTTGAGTTTAGGAAAGAATGTTAATACGCACAAGTAAAGTGCCTATTTGATGAAATCATCGACGTATCATTTTTTTATGTTTAATTTACACTCGTATTTCAAGATAATTGACTACATATCGTAGGAAAAGTCGAAAAATAAATTCATTTTGAGAAAAGCTTCGCGGTCACACAAAGGGGTCTTTTACTCATCCCTGTATTTTAGATGATATCATCACTAAGGAGAGTGAACGTCACAGGGTGAGTACTAAAAGGTTTCGAGATTATTTTTCCTGATAGATATCTACTGGTTTCTCTTATTCGAATTCACCTCACTTTCTATTCGAATCTGAGCTGATTTTTCTATCATAATATGTGTGAGTTTTGAAATACTCTCCCGTATTTCTGATGCAGCCCTACGATACGCCATTTCTATCGTGAAGTTTTGTGGCACAGAGCAGCTTCTATCCACCGAAGGATTTTTTTTTCCGAAAAAGGTAAGATTTCTAATGTTTCATAGCTGATTTGAAAAAGAGATCTAAATGAGTTTATGCATGAATTTTTGAAAATATCGTTGGCCATATTACCTTTATAAGTCTTCTAAAAGTTTTTTTTATCACCACGGTGTGTTTCGTAGAAGGACTTAAAGAAAAAAAATACAGTAACGCTAATTTTTGCATGGGCAGAAAGATGATCTTTTTCCGGTTCATTTCCATCAAAAATTAAAATATTTGGTCGGTGACTCCCCATACAAATTTTTTTTGAAAATTTTCTATTTGAAATTTGAAAAAAAAACATATATTTTAAGTGTTTTCAGTTTCAGAGGTGCTTATTCTCTTAGTTCTTACTTTCAATATTTTTTATTTGAACTGGTAGCTCAACAATCATAAAAACAAAAATTTTAAAATTATTACAAACTAGTTACAGAGCTATTAAAACGAAGAAATTTTAAAAAATATCTTCTAATCCTAAAATTTAAAAATCAGCTGGCAAATTCTGTCAGCAGTCTGAGAGGGTTTAATTATCTAAAATTATCAGAATGATCAAGATTAATCCATTTGAATTCAATATCTTTAGATATTCTGATTGTAGAAACACTGGAGGGTATTTTATTTGAAAAACTTCAATGATTAAGAAAATTAGTTAATACTAGTAACCGCTTCAAATTTTTTGTGATAACGCTTAACGTATGCGATCTGGAGTAGAAACGTGTGTCTCAATTTGAACTTTAAATAAATGAAAAAAAAATCAATATCCAAAAGTAAACGATCCGTTAAAAACAATTTTTGATGAGAATTCAGTTTTTATACTTTTCCTGTATTAAAATCCCATTCGCACTTCAGACTTAATACAAGTCACTACAGCAGTTTAATCTTGCCCCAAATTTTGCATGTTACTTTCGTTTGATAAAATGATCATGATAAGCCTGGAGTGTTTTATCAAACGTTTTATTTCCATTTTTAAGCCCAATTTTAGTAACCCTCCTCTACACTGTGATTCTCAAATTTTATTCAAAGAGCAAACATTACATGCAAGGTTAAATAATCCAAGCTTCTACAGTTTTCAACCCACTATATTATTATAATAATCTCTTGAAATCTTTGTTTTAGATTAAATTTTAAAGTTCTTAGGAATTAAAAAAAAAAAATGGATGAATCTAGTTTGAACTGTGATAAATTTGAATTTATTCCAAGAAAAAAACATTTCTATCTTTTGTCGATATTAAATTTATAAATATCAACAGTATTGTTGGCAAAAGTGAATTGCAAATGATCGATAGCAATCTAGCCTGAAAAGCGTTAGATTCATCATATTTTGTTGCTCCCATACTTATTTTAGTTATTCTACTAAACACTGCAGTTTTTCTTTATTATTTATTAGAACATTAATGAAGCATAAATGTAACAGTAAAAAAATCATAGTTTCTACAATTTTATACCAGTTGTGGTAAAAACCTCTATAAATAATAAGTTTGAATTACCCATAGAAAACCATAAAAACTAAAAAAATTAAGAAGCAAAAATCTGGACTGAAACTGTTGATGAAATTGGAACTTCTCCTGAAAAAACGGGGTTTTCATCTTTAATTCACTAGTTCAAAAATATCAACAGTATTTAAATTCTTACGCAAATCTGAAGTTCAGGTAATTGAAAAAAAAATTATTCACCTTCAATATGTGAAAAAGTAATTTGAATTTGCTGTTATGTAGCCGAAGATGTACGGATTCCAAAGCAATTAATTTTACTTTTAACCAAATTTTATATTTTAAATTCTGTTGAAAACTGGTCTGCTAAGATTTATTTAAATTTTAATCTGAGGTAAAAGAAATTGAAAAATACCATAATCGAGTGGTATCATCAAAACTTTTTTGTTTTTATTAAATGCGTATTCATATGCATCTGAGCATACAAATATTGTGTAATTCATTCAAAGAACAAGTTTGGGAAAAAAAGATTTTTTTAATATTTCGTTAGACACCAATCAAAGGATGTTGGACTGTTGTTATTAATTTATATTTTTTAATTTAATTTAGCCAGAATTAGTCTTCCAAGATATACCCATATGAATAAATTTAAGTTACATTCCGATAGCACCAATTATAACGAGGATATTCCAAATTATATATTTGAAATAAAATTTTCATACAAAATAAGTTTTTCAATCCAAATGACTAATTTTTCTAGGCGTTGAAATTTGTTTTTTGTTTCAGAATAATAAAAACTTGAATAAAAACGAAAAAAACTAAATTTTTAAAGAAAAACATTGCAATACCATTGCACTGGAATAATTTTTCAGATTGAAAATTTATGAATTTAGACTATAAATCTTCAAAAAAACAAATCGTATGGAGACTCACCGACCAAATATTTTAATTTTGCCTGGAAATGACTTAGAAAAGGCCAAATTTTCAATTTCTGAAAAAAATAGAGTTACTGTTTTTTTTCTTTTAAACATCTTCTAGAATTACACCGTGTCATTCTTTTTAAGATGGACGATCTCCCCGTACAATGGTATATTCAAGTTTTCTTAACCTGATTGAAGACTCACGTTGCATGCCTGCTTTCAATCATATGTGAACTGTTTCCACTGAGTAATTTCCCATTGTTTTATAATTAGTTCTTCTAAAATGTTCAAAGATCCATCAATAGTTTTTCAAGCTTCCGAATACAAATTATCTCCGATCAGAAACCGCCCATTTTATAATGTTTTGAGAAAGGTTTTATTTGAGCACATTTAAATGTTTCCGTTCTTGTACACAATTATCTCATTAATTATTGTGAAGAGTGGTCAATGTAAAATTTTTTAGATATCATTTATTTGAATTCGCAGTACTAAACGGTTTAAGTTTTTTCATGATTTGATGGTAATATTGAACACATTGATGACCAACAAACAATAACCCAAAAGTTTTAAATTGACCATTGAAATTGAATTAAATGAAGCTTAAAACCTCATAGGGTGGGTGTTCCTTATTTGGCATGTGTGCCTAATGTTATCATACCGTTTTATTTTGACTGATTGTGACGTTATTTTGCACTTATCACAATTATAAAAACAATGATAATGTAACGGATCATCTAAACTTTAATTATACATACAGTTTATTTATCTTACTCTCAAAATTTCTACTAAATACCGGATTCTTTCAAAATATGTCCAAATTAAATGAAATTCTTAGCATTTTGCTTAAAATCCACCTTTTTTTAAATGGAAGTTTTAAACTGAATATGCCAACCAAATTTTTTGTCGGATTGTTCTTCATCATGATTTTTGTAATTTGAATGTTAATACCAAGAGTTTTTAACCCTCATCCGCATTTGAGTGTTGATTTGACACTATTGCGAGTTTGAATACTTGTAACTTTTTCAGAAGCTTCAAAAAAGAAAAATATCTTCGGAGACCCTAAATGAATTCAAAAGTTTTTTAATATTGCACCTTTCCTTTTTTTATGGACAAACCCTGGAAGCCTGGACAAAAAACTCCCTTTTCCGACTGTCAATATGACACTCCAAAAGTAAAAGCTATCTAAGTCGTGTGACTTATTATGAATCTCGTATAAAACTTATATCAATAGAAGCTTTGTATTGTCAGTAAAATATGTTTAGATCATTATATTAAGCTCAAGCTACTATTTTTGTCGTTATTCAGCATGACAGAAAAAAAACCGAAAAAACATGCCTCAGGAAAACTGCTGTAGTTCACATACGTCCAAAAAAATATTTGCCTTATGCATATGAAAGCTGAAGTTAATGTCTACATCATGAAGCCAAGAAATATTTTTGTTCAAATTTTTTTAAATGAAAGGGTCTCAAAATGTTAAAAAAGTGGTCTGAAAAACCTACTTCTCATTTGATTTCTAGTAAAAACTGTTTGAGCGGCGGTAAAGTTTTTGAAAAAATATTACTACAAAATTTATTCTAATTCTAACATATTGTTGTCTATAGATTTTTGATGCAGCAAAAATTGAATTTACAGGAATTATTCAAAGTTGACTACTTCCGCGATTTTTTTTACAAATTGAAATTTCATTTGTTTTTGTGGTCCACCGTCAGGTTGTACCCGGATTTCAGTTTTTTTTTTAAACATGAGCAGGGAAAACCCTTTTTTCATGTTCCTTCTCCAGTGGGCGCAAAACCTCCTCATCACTCTTTATTTTAATTTTTTTTCCAATTTTTCAACAATAATTTGTGCACAATAATTTCGTTTCACTTGAACACTCGAATTTTTCAAATCACTTGTTATGGCTGGAATTTTATTTGGTAGAGGCGACGGTTGGAGGCGGTTGTCGGAGGCGGTGGTTGGGGGCGGCGGTATTAGGCGGAAATGAGATAAATAAGACAAGACATCTATTAAACAAATGAGGTGGGAATGTTTGCGGCTATTATGCCACTTTCGGATGAAGGGAGGTAAAAATTAATTTTGCTTCCAGCGAGATGAATGAATCTCTGTTAAGGAAGCTCTTGACGTCTCTAGCTCACAGTTTTAAACTATTGGATGTTCTAACATCAGGATTTAATGAAAGTAGGAATCGATTTTATGTCTGATGTACATTTTCAGCATCTTTTTAAATTTTTGCGGATTTCTTTCTCCTCTGAGGATCCTTGGTATTGCGTTATACAGATTCTATAGTATGGAAAGGCTTTCCTTGACATTTTACTGTACGGCCTGGTTAAGTAGAGGGTGGCAGAATTTCGGAGCTCGTACACGTGGTCGGGTTGCTCATATACCATGTTGTGGTGTACATGCTGGTCATTTAGATGGGAGTGGATTATTGAGATAGATTGAAGCTCTCTAAGAGCCTGGATTGGGAATATGGAGTTGTCGGCTTCAGAGTATAAGTTTCTCGTGGGATACATTCTATGGCGGTTATAGACAGCTTTTAGGCAGCGGTTCTGAGCCGCTTGCAGTTTTTTAAGACGCGTAACGGCGGCAGCGCCCCAAATGAATACTTGGTACTGTAATTTTGATTGTATGAACGCTTGGTACAGTAAGGTCATCTATTTTCGTGGGACAAAGCTCTTAATTTTCCACAATAAACCACACGTTGCACTGATTCGTTTTTGCAGTTTCTCTATGTGGTAGTTCCATTTCAGCTTACAATCGATATCTAGGCCAAGATATGTAAAGTGATTGACTTTTTCTATTGGTATGGAGTCAACTACTAGTTCCTCATGCGATTCATCAGTACCCCTGGGTGTTGATAATATCATGTCTTTCGATTTTCGCAGGTTCAGAGACAGAAGATTTTCATTAAAATATCTGCTTAAGACAACCATGTCATTCTGCATGCTGTTGATAATTGTTGAGACTTTGTTGGCAGTGTAGAACAGCGACGTATCGTCAGCAAACAAGCGGGGCTTTCCGGTAATATTTAGTTTGGGCAGTTTACATACACAAGAATAGAGTAGTGGTCCGAGATTACTTCCCTGTGGTACTCCAACTTGCAACGATTGAATACTGCTTCGAAATCCGTTGATGGATACAAACTGACTTCTACCAGTAAGGAAACTTCTTAACAATTCCAAAGGTCTGCCGCGTATGCCATAATAGGCTTGCTTTTCAAGCAGGATCTCGTGGTCTATGGTGTCGAAAGTTTTTTTTTTTTCAAATCAAGAAAAAGCAGTCCTACGTGTTTTTCTGGTCTAGAGCTCCGTAAACATCGTCAAAAAGCTCATAAGTAGCTGTTGTTGTACTCGAGCTCGATCTAAATCCATACTGGCAGATGTATAGAATGCTCTGCCTTTGAAAATAGTTTGAAATCCTAGTAACTAACATTTGTTCTAAAATTTTACTTAACACTAAACGTACCGGAGGCGGTCAAATGACGGTTTTCAAACTTTGAAGGATTATAACGCCTTATATAATTTTTTTTTACGCCAATTTAACGACAGGGCTATTTTTATTTTTCAAATGCAAGTATTTTTGCGTTTTTAAATTTTTTCCAAGTGTTGCGGTTTTCGAAAAACGCATGTGGTATACCCAAGCTCGGCAAAAGTCATCGTCATGAGGCGTGAAGCTGTGACTGTGAAGCCTCTTGGTCCGTCAAACTCTGTGGTAGCGATGTGGTTCGGTCGAGAGTCTACAATAGAATGCTCGAGACAGTTAACCCACGTTGCTAGCGAGCTTGTCGTAATCGCTCGTGGGGGTTCGGAGTAGTATTAGTATATAACATAGTACTTACAGTATGCTGCGGAATTATCGCATCACCACATCTCCCTTTCCTTGAAATAAATAAAGCATTAATATTATGGTATGTAACAGTCATTCACTTAAAACTAAACGCCAACATGAACTTGCATTTTACATTTATAATACAGAGATGTGATGTTTGATAATTTCTTTTTTCATTACTTTTAAGGTGACATTGTTGAGATAGTGATCACGTTAATCATCTCGGCTGGAAAGATTATTTTTTATGAAGGTTTTGGTGTTCACTGTTGATTCTGTTACTCATCTGAAATATAATATATTTTCTACGCAGCCCCTGAATGTGTGATCCATCTGTTTCAATGGATTTGACTCTACATACTGAACCGTTGTGCTCTCTAACTATTAATTTCTCTGGGTAGAACTTCATTCTAAGTTTATTCACTACAGGTAGAATACGCATGGGCATTGTACCACCAGCCTCAATATAAACTGCCTTAGCACTAGGTTTTCAGTATTCTCTTTCCTTTCCTTTGTCTCAAGAGTCAATCTATAAAGACATTGTTTCAAGATCTTTCCGTTTCCTTTAATTTAAAACTCAGTTTTTTTCCAATTTCGTAGCAGTTTCTTCGAAATTTCTCCATTCAGGAGTGGTATGCATTTCTGGATGAATTCCAGTTTCAGCAATTAATTCGGCTTGCCATACCTTTCCACCTCTCCATTCGATTTTGGATTCAAATGAATCCCTTTGTATGAAATTGTTCAAAAAGTATCCCATTTAACTTTTTTTTGTAAGTGATCGTGACGGCCTTCGCTTGAATACCGATTTTTTTTTTTTGTATACTTTCTTGACAATATTTCCTGCTATGATTATGATCTGTCGTTCAAATATCCATAGATGAGAAGTTTGAAATCTACGTTCCATGAGTTCGAACCGGTCTTAAACCTGAACTAAATGACAGCCTCCGTACATTTTTCATAAACTTTAAGCTTCTTAACGTACAAAAGGCCACCAATAGTGGTCTCTCAACCAACGTTTTATACTAGACTGATCATCGTTAGCCAATACTCACATTTTTTCTCTTAGTTGAACGGGAATGATAAGCTAGAACCCCGGTTAACCAAAATGTTCATGTGTGCCAGCTCCAATCAAAATACAGAATTTGGTTAAGATTTTCAGATCTCCATTCATTCTCAATAAATAATTTTTTTAGAGCATAAATACCTGACTTCTTAGATGTGCAACTGTTACAGCATATCTCCCTTGTTTCAGTCACAGTCGCCTCTTGGATAGCTTTTGCTGATATCTCCGTATCATCAATTAAAATAAGTTTTTTTTTTTTTTTAATATATCTTTATTAGTACCAATTCATCATTACATTTATATTACATTAATACATTAAATTAAGTGTTCAGTTCAATAATGAACTTTCAGAGCCCTATAGTTTAATAATCACTAAAATTTATTTATTCGACTTAAATTTGCTGAGCACAATCAAGCATTTTTATTCATCCTGTAGTGAAAAAAAAATATTTTAAACTAAAAACTAAAGCTATCCTAAAATTAAACTAATTGTAGAGAGAGCGAATCTCTGCGATGGAAGACTGCATCGATTTGCCTCTGAAGTAAGAGATGATTTTGTTGGCCATCTCTTCGATCGATTCAATGCCCGCAATCCGATGAAGATCTTCGGTGCTGTGCCAAGGTGGAAGCCGCAAAATCATTTTCAGAACCTTGTTCTGAATCCTCTGGATGGCTTTTTTCCTCGTCGCGCAGCAGCTAGACCAAATCGGAACTGCATACATTATCGCAGGCCGGCACACCTGCTTGTTATTCTTCAGGCAAAGTCGGGATTTCCTGTTGATGAGAGAATAAAGAGATTTAGTGTATTTATTACATTTAGATTGAATATCTTCAATGTGATTTTTAAAAGTAAGATTTCGATCAAGTGTGAGTCCCAAGTACTTCACGTGATCAGACCATTCTAATGAAACCCCATTAAAAGTTATGGAATGATTTTCATTAGGTTTTGAAAATTGAGCTCTTGGCTTATGCGGAAACAAAATAAGTTGAGTTTTGGAAGCGTTAGGAGAAATTTTCCACATTTTCAAGTAACTCAAAAAGGAATTTAAATTTTGTTGCAATCTACTGCGTACCACGCGAAAATTCCTACCTTTGGCTGAAATCAAAGTGTCGTCAGCAAATAATCTTCTGCCTTTTCCTTCTAAAACATCAGGAAGATCACAAGTTAAAAATTATATAAAATTGGCCCAAGTATACTGTCCTGAGGGTCACCAGCTCTAATGGGTTTCCATGCAGATCATGAATTTTGATAGCTTGCTTGCAAAGTTCGGCTAGTAAAGTAATTTTGAATAATTTTGGTGAGATATACAGGAAAATCAAATCGAGCTAATTAAGCTACTAAACCTTTGTGCCAAACGCTGTCAAAAGCTTTTTCAATATCTAGAAGAGCAACACCAGTTGAATAACCTTCAGATTTGCTAGCGTTAATCATAAGAGTTACACTCAAAAGTTGATGTGTAGTAGAATGTTCATGACGAAAACCAAATTGTTCATCAGGGAAAATAGAATTCTGATTAATGTGGATCATCATTCTATTCAAAATAACTCTCCCAAATAGTTTACTTAAGAAAGGAAGCAAACTAATAGGTCGATAACTTGAAGGCTCTGAAGCACTTTTTCCAGGTTTCAAAATTGGAGTTACCTTGGCATTTTTCCATTTATTGGGAAAATAAGCCAAGTGAAAACATTTATTGATGATTTTTGAATTTAAAATTTAAAGTGCTTTCAGGCAACTTTTTAATAAGAATATAGGAAATCCTATCTTCCCCCGGAGCTTTCATATTTTTAAATTTTTTGAAAATCAATTTAAGTTCATCAATATTTGTTTCACAAGAACTTTCAAAGACATTTTGTTTTGAAAGAATATCATCAAATTGTAGGGAAATTTGAGAATCAATTGGACTTACAACGTTTAAATTAAAATCATGAGCAGACTCAAACTGTTGGGCAAATTTTTGAGCTTTTTCTGCGTTAGTTAAAAGAAGTTTATCTCCATCTTTCAAAGTAGGAATTGGCCTCGGAGTCTTTTTCAGAATTTTAGTTAATTTCCAAAATGGCTTTGAAGAGGGTTTTAGGGTTAACTTTGGGTATTGAAGCGGCTTTAGCATTGACTATTGAAAATGTCAAATTTTCTACAGCCAAATCTATATCTTCCATTGAATTCAGTGGAACGTTCACATCTAAATTACGTTCAATAAAATTCCTATACCGCTCCCAGTCAGCTTTTTGAAAGTTAAAAGTTGATTTTAAAGGGTTTTCAATGGGACTTTGGGATAAAGAAAAAGTTACTGGAAGGTGGTCTGAATCGAGGTCCGCATGAGTAACTAATTGACTGCAATGCTCGCCTAAATCCGTTAGAACCAAATCAATTGTGGAAGGATTTCTAATTGAAGAAAAACAAGTATGCCCATTAGGATATTCAACAGTGTAATAACCTCCAGAGCAGTCATTTAGTAAAATATTCGAATTTGATGAAATATTATTCCAAGATCGGTGTTTTGCATTAAAGTCACCAATAATAAAAAATTTAGATTTTATTTTTCTGTTCACCGCTAGTATGCGGCAACAATTATAATTTTTCCCATAGAAGTTTCTAATTCAATTCCAATTGTTTCTAAGACTTTTGTATTGAAATAAGGAAGAAGTCTAAATTTGAGACGACTATTGATGACAATAGCTTCACCCCCACCTTGTCGATCAAGTCGATCATTTTGCAAAATTTTAAAGAAAGCATTGCTTTTCAAGTTATTGTCCGGCTTTAAAAAAGTTTCAGTGGTGGCAGCAATATGTATGTTTTCTATGTCATCTTGGTTAGACAGCAAAGATCTGGCGTTCCAATTCATAATATTTAAACACCGTAAAGTCATAATAATTTTGTTAGCATAATTAAAAGAAGTTTGAAAAGGTTCAAACATTGAATTTGCTTTCAACATAAGTTGGACCATTTCCATTAAATTTTGATGAAAAATTTTTAATTTTTCCTCAGTAATCTCACCCAAATCAACAAAATTGTTAGGATCAGAAAATGAAGGAGAATTACAGGTATTTGAATTTGAATTTTGGGGACTTTCCCAAGCCTTCACATGAACGTAAAGACTTGGTTTTTCCTATTTTTATTTGATAAACCTGAAGAAGGCAACCCATTTTCAACCACCTTTGAGAACGTTAAATAACGAGTAGGTATGTGGCGCAGAATCAGCGCAGGTAACATTAAAATCACTTCGAGCATTACCAAGTTGTGATTCCAATGTAGGCCAAGGCTGACCGCGAACAGGCAGATTGTTTGCCGGCCTAACGTGTGAAGACGAAAAAGAGGAAGGAGGAGAAGAAACTTTTTTGGAAACCTTGGGATTTTTCCTAGAAGCAATAATTTTTGCCCTAACGGGACAGTTATGCACAAGCACATAATCGATGTTTTTCCGATGTGGTAAGTATGATTCTATCCTCCTCTGAAGAAAACATACTTTGTGAACTGGAAGCGATTCATTTTGCTGCAAAAAATCGTTTTCAGCAATTTTTATAAAGAAATTAGTTGCTTTCTGAGTAAACGTTTATCAACAGTGGCTTGTGATATAGCTCAGTTGGCAAGACAGTTGCTTCCTGAGCCGATATCCACGAGTTCGAGCCCAAGAGAAAACATCGAACACAGTTGTACCGGATAAGTTTTTCAATAACTGTCCGCCAACTGCAACGTTGATATAAAGTCGCGAATGCCATAAAGATGGTAAAACGACTATAATCGAAACAAAAAAAAAAATATCAACAGGTTATTAAACATTTTATTATTATATTTCATATGTTTCTTGTAACGATAGAAACTAAATTACTTTGAATTCCTAAACAAACTGACGAGCTTCGTTTCGCCAGCAATTACAAAAATGTGATAAAATAAGATTATGCTTTTCAAACAAAGTAAAGGGTGATACGGTCAAAATTTGGTCAATATCAACTTAACGTATTTCTTTCAATTTTGCATTTAAAAAACCTGAACACTCCTCATTTTGAAGGTGTGTGTGTGTGTGTGTGTGTGTGTGTGTGTGTGTGTGTGTGTGTGTGTGTGTGTGTGTGTGTGTGTGTGTGTGTGTGTGTGTGTGTGTGTGTGTGTGTGTGTGTGTGTGTGTGTGTGTGTGTGTGTGTGTGTGTGTGTGTGTGTGTAGAATGTTACTCCTATTTTGTTTTTGGAATTCACTCTTCAGTTGTCAAAATGCCGTCCAAAGAAGAATAGCAGCGTATCAAAATTTTACTCGCAAATCCGAGCTACTCGCACGCAAAGCTGGCAAAATCGCTAAAAGTCGCCAAATAAATCGTTACAAATGTAATTAAAGTGTTTGGGGAACGTTTGTCGATAGCCAGGAAGTCTGGATCGGGGGGAAATCGAAAATCGGAAGCCGCTGAGACGACAAAGAGAGTTGCCGTTAGTTTCAAGCGAAACCCTAACCTTTCTCTCCGAGATGCCGACAAATAAGCTGGGTATATCGTCTACAACCGTGCATCGAGCCAAAAAACGAGCCGGACTATCGACTTACACTATCGACGCGATCCCGGAGGCTGTACACGACGATGCTGACGAAGTTTGACTGCGTGGTAATGGACGACGAAACCTACGTCAAAGCCGACTACAAGCAGCATCCGGGACAGGAGTTTTATACGGCAAAAGGAAGGAGAAAGGTAGCAGATATTTTCAAGCACATGAAAGTGTCAAAGTTCACGAACAAATATCTGGTTTGGCAAGCCATCTGTACCTGTGGCTTGAAAAGCAGCATTTTTATAGCTTCCGGGACTGTCAACTAAGAAATTTACGTGAAAGAGTGTTTGAATAAACGTCTGCTGCTTTTCCTGAAGAAACACGGTTGTTCCGTACTGTTTTGGCTGGATTTGGCATCTTGCCATTACGGTAAAAAGGTCATGGAGTGGTACGCCGCCAACAACGTGCAGGTGGTTCCCAAGGACAAGAACCCTCCCAATACGCCAGAGCTCCGCCCAATTGAGAAATACTGGGCTATTGTCATGCGGAACCTAAAGAAGACCAAAAAACTGGTAAGGACGAGCAGCAGTTCAAGACAACCTGGCTTTCTGCGGCGAAGAAGGTGGATAAGGTGGCTGTACAAAATCTGATGGCAGTGGTGAAGCGTTAGGCCCGGCAATTCGGATTTGGAAAAGCGGAAGCCTACCTGAATATTTTTCCTGAATTTTATACTAATTAAACTTGAAAAAGAAATTTAATTTGATTTTTTAAATAAAGGATTTCACCAATTTACACGCGTTTTCCCTTGACAAAATTTTGACCGTATCACCCTTTATGATATTCCTTACACTGAATAAACAATAACTTTTCAGTAAGAGCATTCTTTTTAAAAAAAATAGAAAACCATCACATTAACAACGTATCAGTTTCTTTCCAAAACCCATTCTCCAATTTGAACGTTTACCGTTTAAATTCAACGAAAATGTCGCGAAAACTTAAGCTGGTTCATGAAAATGACGCTTTTTCGTTACATGACTATCCGAAAATCTATACCAACAATTCTCAATAAATAACTGTGCACAAATATTTCTCATCGATCGTATGCATTGAGTATGTATGTATGTATGTATGTTTGTTTGTTATCCACCATGGGTGCACGGATTCACCGTAGTTCCTGCCTAATTATGTGCTCACATGCATTCTTTAGATTATTAAGTTCGACAAATTTCCAATGCAATGCGTACACCGTATCCGGACCCCATGGCTTCGTATGAACTGTTATGAAGTGAATTTATTGTGTTGATGTAAGTTTATTTTGGAAGATCAAGTCAATCAGGTGGGCTAGTTCACTTGCAGGTACTCCGACATCCGTGTATATACCTGGCCAGCTGGCAACTGATTGAACATTCTTATCATATAGTCAGTTATAAGAGGAAACACATCTTACCTGTCGGCTACTTATGGGATTCGAACCTAAAAGTTTTCTTGCCGTTACCGGGAATCGAACCCAGTAGGCCTGGCATACCAAAACCAGACTCGCGCCAGTCTATCCGCTAGACCACATCGGCGCTCTCTCGATCCTATGCATTGACTTCTAACTCATAATTCCACTATACGGATCGATACGTCTTACCTAAAAATAAACCCCGTGTGCTTATTTTTACATCCATTTAATTCTCCGTCTCTTAAAATCCTGATGTGGTATTTTAAATCCCAATCCGATGCATAAAAATGTCAATATCTTAAAACCATAAACAGTAAATATGGACAACACCTTTTGCTGACCCTTTACACCAAATTTGAAACCCGAAATCAATTGAACGTCGCTTAAACTTCCTGGGTTACAATTTTTATCTAAATCTAGTAAATAATATTGTCAAAATCGCAAAAACAGTGATTAGGGAATATGGACGACCCCTTTGACCGGCTCGATATACAAAATTTGACACCTGAATAAGGCTGCCCGGCTTGTAAAAGCCGCATGCGTGAATTTTCATTGAAATGCAATTAAGAATAACGTCAGTATCACAAAAGCAGTGAACATTCAATATGGACGACCCCTTTTGCCAACCCCTTGCACAAAATCTGATACCTGGAATCAAATGTCCATCCTCCAAAACACTCATGTGCAAATTTGATTCCTAAACTTCCGTGTGCCGATTTTCATCTTAATGCAATTAAAAACAGGGAACAGATTATATTGACGACCCCTTCCCTGAAGTTGTATAATTGGAATCAATTGTTCGTTTCTAAAAACTCCCGTGTGCCAATTCTTCATCTCAATTTAATAACGTCGATATTGCAAAATAAACAATGAACAGTGATGAGGTAATATGGACGACCCCTTTTGCAGACCCCTTACACAAAATTTGATACCTGAAATCGATTATCCCTCCATGAAAACTTCTCTGTGTCAATTTTCATCCATTTCCATTAAAAAAAACCCGATTTAATACACTTCTCAGTGGATTGGAGGCTTTCTTACAGAGTGTCAATTATCTTTGGAAATAAATGACACAATAATGGATTCCTTATTTCTTAATTATATATTATTAATCTAAAAAAAGATTAAAATTAAAGAAAATCGATAGCAAAAATTACTAAACTCAATATTAAAAAAGGAGGCCAGTGCGTTTTTTAGAGAATAAGCGAACTGATATTCAAGGAGTTCATTTACTTTAAAAATATTTCAAACTGTTTAAGTTTGAGAGTCTCATTTCTCGACGGTCACTAGTGGTCAAGGGGTTAACCTCCTCAACTCTCATGTTAGATGGCGTGGGATCGATTCTGTGCTGATGTATGAATTTTTTGTCAAATTTTCGATCGGCCCCATAATTAATTTAGCGATTGCTGGCTACTGCTGCTGAGCAAATGGCTTCCTTTTTTGGAGCCGACATAAGCATGATATTTACTATGGAATAGACAAATTTTAAACAATTTTGTTTTTTTTTTTGGTTTTGCGATATGACCTACAGGAAAAAAAAATCGAATTTTTTGATACTAAATTCATCAAAATCGTGATACCTGGAATAGGAGTTAATGTGGTAAGAACGTTTCAATGGAACATACAAATTCACGGACATCATCGTAACTCGTCTGAGCTGAGTCGATTTGTATATATAAAGTGGGGTCTTTGACGCTTAAATAGTGATATCCCCAACTGACCGTTCGCTATGCCTTTCTGTAAGAAAGCCAAAAACGTAAATATCGCAAAAACAGTGATTAGGTAATATGGACGACCCCTGCCTCAAAAATTTATGATTGGAACCAATTTCTCGTTCCTTAAATCTCCCGTGTGCAAAAATAATATCAAACTTTATGTTTATATTTATTAAAGATGTTTAAGAACATCTTAATTTGTTAAATTTTAATATTGAACCATCTTTTTAACACAATGAAAAAATTATTATTGATGATCCAGAAAACAAAGTTAGAAACATTATTTTCATAATTTGAATTTATTAGTTGAGTTTACCAAAAACAAATCTCTCTTTCTACTTAGCGTTTCACTCAAACCACCAACCCACCTAAAATGGCAAACTCCGTCCTTGACATCGCTACGGTTCGCTCTCGGGTGTGCTCAGGAGAGTACATCCTATGCGCAAAGGAAGGGGTCCGATCATGCGGAGCATGGACGATTTTTAGGATCGTGTGTTTAAGCACCACGAGGGAGAGTGTCGGGTTTGTGCAGTGCGTGAACTGCCAAACGCTTTTCCGGTTCGGCAGGGGAAACAGCACGTCGAACCTTAATCGCCACTACGTCAGTTGCAGGGCAGGCGAGGCCAACTCTTCTTCCAACGCTCCAGCTTCTGGAGGCGAGCCTGGAGTAGAAGGGGGAGTCGAGAGAACTCCGGAAGGCGAGTCAAGTGGCCAACCAGCTACACCTGCTCCAGCACCACCGCGACAGGCACCAACTCGAACCAGAGGAACCCGAACCTCACGTCCCAGAGACGTACCACAGCGCGTCAAGGACCAGATCACGGACGCTTTCGTGAAATGGGAAGCCTTGGATCTGTGTTCATTTAGCGCGCTAAATGGACCAGGTTTCAAGAACTTGGCGCAGCAGCTCATCCAAGTTGGTGCGAGGTATGGGAATGTGGACGTCGAAAGTGTCCTGCCAGACCCATCGAGCGTTTCAAGGAAACGGTGCAAGGTTGCTGAGAAGGTCAGAGCCGAACAGTTGCCAGAAGTGAAGGAGGCTTTGCGAGCAAAACGCTGTGCTTTCGATGCTGATCTGTGGTCGGATCAGTATTCGGGAACAGCGTACCTCACAACTACAGCCCTATACATCACGGATGAGTTCGAGCTCAAATCGCTGGTACTATTCACGACTAACTTCCCAGCGGACCAATCCGAAACCGCGGCCAATGTTAGGAGTTTTTCAAATGCTGCACTTGAAAAACTCCAGATTTCCCAAGAGGACATTGCCGATGTGACCCACGTAACGGACCAGCGCTCAAACATTGCCGATGCATTTGCCGATCGAAACCGTTTGTCCTGCATGGCCAATAATCTGGCCTCAGTTTTGATCCATGCATTAGATGGCAATTTTTTGAGAGACCATGCTCCATCGATCTTGGCATGCCTGCAAGTAGCGAGAAACGCTGTGGCCTACTTGAACCGGACAGGCTTTTCCAGTTTGTTGCCTCCAACTGCGAAAGCTAAGATCGAAGTCCGCTGGGATTCAGATGTGGATATGCTACTGGATGTCGTCGACGTTTTTCCACCGATTGCGGATGTTCTTCGCCAGAACGGTGAGCAGCAGATGTTGGATGGTTGGGACGAACAACTAATGGAAGCATTAGTTCAAGTCTTGGTTGAATTCAAGGAGGTTTCCGGGAATATTCAAGCCAAGATGGTTCCAACCATTCAGTTCGTCGTGGTGAAGTTCTACGATCTTCTGGAAAAATGTCAACCGATGGAAGGCGACAACGAGGTGTGCATGATAACTTTAATCTCAAAAATTACAATAAAAAATTTCAACACTATTGTTTTTTTAATTTTCAGGAAATCTCTGCTGTCAAGGAAGAGGCCACACGACGACTGAAAGAGAGGCTACTTCTCCGCGAAGAACACTACATCGGCGCTGTACTTTGTCCGAACATTCGATCATTGGTCAGATGTGAACCCCAAGAGAGGCAACATGCACATTCCTTGGTCCTTTCAAGGATGGAAGATATCCGTCGCTCTGAAGGTAAGACCAACTAAAATAATTATTCATATTCATAATCCTATACCGATAATTCCACATCCAAGGAAGTTCATTATTGGAGTAGAGTCTGGTTTGTGGGTGCAGCTAAATATTTCACAAAGTCTTAAAATTTCTACCTTAGAATTTACCTCGCCGCAGTGCAATTGAAATATTATAGTCTACTAAATCACAAAACGTACCTCCTATTTTTGCATTCTTTTCAGAGCCGGAGCCGGAGCCGGAGCCGGAGCCGGAGCCATTGCCGGAGCCGGAGTCGGAGCCGGAGTCGGAGCCGGTGCCAGAGTCGGAGTCGGAGCCTAACTCTCCCACTTCTAAAAGAAGTCGGTTTGGGCTGTGGGATGAATGTAGTAGCAGTAGTGTTTATCTTGCGCCTGAGGAAGAGCTGAAACTGTACCTGGAAACCCGTCAAAGGATTGACGACGCACCCGAAACACTGTTGGCTTGGTGGAAGCAACATGCCTGCCTTTTTCCGACACTGGCCTCCCTAGCAAAACGTATCCTCACAATACCCGCTTCGAGCTTTAACAGCGAGCACAACTTCAGCCGAGCGGGTGTTATATTGAGTGATAGGAGGAGCCGAGTCTGTCCAGAAACTGTTGATCGGTCCCTCGTAATCCACAACTTCTTCTTGGTACGAACTTTTGCAGTCCGTGTAGTTTTCATTATTCATTTACTTTTTTTTTTGCAGAGCCAGCCTGGCAGCCAAGAAGAGGCAGACCTTTTTAAGGAGGATTGATCGATTGGTTGACTACTGGACTGATTTGGGTAGTGGCGCTGTTTTCCCTTGTAACATAGTTTATGTTACAAAAATGGCTGGCGAATGGTAGATAATGTGCAACTCGAGACCCCATACACCCAATTTTCGGGTAGTGGTCATATCACCTCTTATCTTACAACTCCGATTCTCAACCTCCCCGTGGTGCTGGCTGGGGTGCGAAAAACCTTAGCGAAGATCGGGTTCCCAACCCCGGTGGATGCTTTGGTCGCATGCTAACTGAGATAGGGGGCTCCGTACGCGTTGGCTTACCAGAATGAAATACAGCAAAGTAGGACTTTCGATGGGAAAAAGAAGGACGGGTGAGTACAAATTTGGAAAAATAATTGGTACTCCACATAAATATCATAGGAACATTTTATAACATTTTTGTTATCTTATTTTCATCACAAATTCTGGAATATTTTGTCGCCCTGATCTCGAATATTATATTTAAAGCATCTTTTCCAAATTTTCAAACAATCAAAGCTTACCTCCGAGGGGTGATGACTGGAACACATGAAAAAAATAAAAGCGACAGACAAACAATTTCCTACAAGAAGAGCAACAAATGCGGTTAGAATTTGGTACATTTTCGGTTTGACTTCCATCGACTTTTTTTTTGTAAAGCAAGGGCAAAACGAAAAAATGCGACAACTTCCATTTATTTTTTCCCGTCCTCGTGTAAACTAATAGTTCGCTGATAATATGTTGCAAATTAGTATTTTTCCAAAAGTTTTTGATATCTAACCGTTTACTCTTAAGAGCAAGTTCACTGGTGTTGGGAAAAAGTGGTAGAAATTTTGACATTATTAAAATTTTACCATGCAAAACTGTTTTCAAGATCTTGCGGCGATGTATTTTTTTACAACACTGTTTCTATTTCAGCCGTATGTGATAAAATATTGCTATTTTTGCATCACAGCATGCGAAAATCCAACACGTGTTGTAAAAAAACTAGAAGGCCACAGATCTTAAAAATGTTTTTGTATGGCAAAATTTTCAAAATGTGCCGTAAGTGTCAAAATGTCTACCACATTTTCCCAAGACCAGTGAACTTGCTCTAAGGGATAAATAAACCGTAATCCTAGACAGAATATTCGAACGGTTAAATCGAAGCCACCATTTGTGTTTTTATTTATTAGCAATAAAATCGCTAAGATCACTCATATTTTCTTTGTTCTTTTTTGTATTCCCTTTACGGTTGGATTGGCTATCAATTGGATCGTCGGAACTGAGCGCTGTCTGCTCAAAAGACCGATGACTAGATTAAGACTGAGATGACTAGCGGCAGCTTTTCGGATTCCAGTTCCAGCGATAGGAGCTCCAGCGGAAGTTAATCTGGAGGTTTCAGAAGCGATTTGTGCCGTTTTTCCAGTTCGGGAAGTGTCAACATCTTCAACATCATAATCACGTTCACGTCTCTCTCACCATCATAAAATAACCAGGTAAAATTTATATTTATTTAATTGAATGTACTGTTGTGAATAATATCATTTTATTTAGGATTGCCAGGAAGGAAAGAAACGAGCTTGGTGGAGTCATTCGAAGGCTGCAGCTCTGAGCCCTAATCTGACCGGAAGAAGGTGTTGCGGTGGACTACAAATGTTATGGAATTTCCCGCTGCGAATGATAGGTATTCCCTCAAATTCTATTTTTTTTCCTAGTGATTTGAATCGGAAGAGAAAGATGTTTAATCTACACCATTCTGCCTTCACTCTTCCTTCTATGAAATAACGGACCCTTTTTGCCCTTTATTTCTTGAATTACCTGATCAGGCTTCAGAGGTCTTGAATAGTTTTGATTTAGCCTTTTGTATTCATTTTAAATATTTTCTACGACCCAAGTATAAACAAGACAACACGTTGCTACGCCAATTGGATATTTCGCAAACATCATTTGATATTTAATACGGATGAGAAAACTTCGAAAAGATCGCTGGTCAGCTTCGTTTGCAACAAAATATGCACAATATTTTGGAATGTGCATAAAAATTTATTTATTCATTGAAAATGATTTAAAGCATTATTTTTGTGTTTTTCTTTGTTTTTTCTACAGCAACGTATCAATGCTAACGGGGCCAAAACATTCATGAAGTTGATACCGATCCAAAAAGTGGTGCTGATGGTCAGTCCAAGTCACTGGGATTTGGAGAGAATATCTCAGTTTCTCAGCGCCGTTTTCCCCCTTCCTGGGAATTGAGTTTCATACAACCTATTGTAGGAATGCCAGGACACCTCCCTCCCATCCCCAGCTAAACAGCTGAAACCTGAAGTTTTCTGCAATTAGGAATTTCAATGTAAGTAAATTTTACTAATAAGCATGCTTTCGGTCGGTACGGAACTAGGAACAAGTACAAATGTTATATCAAAGCCATGGGCCTTAAGATTTTTTCCAAAGAAAACTTTTAGATCGAGAAAAATAATTTACCGTAGCTACGTGAAATTACCTGGGTTAAAAAAAATAGTGTCAACATACATGTGAGAAAATTTGCTCGACTCTGGCGTTATTTAGTCCTATATCACTCTATGACCAAGATATTAGACTGAAACGATTTAGGGTAGTTTCTTAATTTCTCAAACCCTGGGGTCTTCAAAACTTCGTTTTGGTTCATTACTCATCCATGATTTTCTGCAGATTTTTGAAGAAACGTTTACACATGAGTAAATTTAAACTTTTAGGTTGGTATGGGAAAATTAATTATTTTGTACTGAAACATCAACATCAGTTTTGTTTCTTCTGTGAAACCGAGCCAGTAAATGGTATTTGTGCCAATTTATAAATTCTCTAAAGAAAATTTTCCGCTGAACAATTTTGTTGAGATCTGTATTTTTGTATCTTATTAGGCATAAAAGCTATTAGCTGTCGAACAGGGGTATGTCTTTTGGCATTGAAAAACTATAAATTCAATTGACATCACAGCTGAGGCCACAGCGAAGGTTTTATGCAAAGAAGTCATGCAATACCGCTCTAGGCACCCAGCAGTGATGTCAATTGAATCTATTGACATGCCCCTTTTAAACAATTAATAACTTTTAAGCCTAATAAAATACGAATTAAGGGTTTTGGACAAAGTTGTTCAGCGGAAAATTCCCTTAAGAGAATTTATAAAGTTTCACAGAAACCATTTACAGGCTTGGCTTCACAGAAGAAAAAAAAATGAAATTGATTTTTCAGTACAAAATTTACAGTATTGCCATACAGACATGAAAGTTCAAGTTCACTCATGTAATCGTTAAGGTGGAAAGGGGATACTTGATCCCCTTTTCTTATATTCATCATATCTTTTTGGGAAAATTTTGCAACTCGCCGCATTTTGTATTTTCTTTTACAGCGTGTAATTTCGAATTTATATGGTCCAAAAGTTAGAACGATACATGAACTTGTTGATAAGCTAAAAGCATTTTGGTGAGGCTTAAAAAGTTATGATATTAATTAAATTACAGGAGACTTTGATCCTTTACTAAAAGAGACTTGATCCTTGAAGCAGGGTGCCCTGAGCCTAGGCAAAAATCTAGTATAATCCGAAGATTAAAGATCCGTTAACTTTTTGTTTGCCATATTAGTTCTCATTTCACAGTTTGTAAGTATCAGATAAAGCGAATTCCGAAGGTTTTTCTACTACCCTAGAGTCATCGCATACTTAAAGGCGCACTTTTTTGGTTTTTAGATAAATACAGTATTTTATTCTTTTTTAACAGATAATTACTGGATAAATTTTATTTGTTGGACATTTATTAGTGATTTCATAATAACCAATGATCACGATCCATCCAGAGAGAGAAAATTTCATTTTTTACTCTAGGGATCAGTTAAACCCAAAGCATTCATTTTGGAAAACTTCTTCTTAGAAAAACTTAGAGTTTCCTAAAGCTTCGAAAATAAGGCATTATGGGATTCAAGTCATACTCTAACGATTGACATTTTAGAACAAAAATTTTTATTATATTTTTTCATGTGAAACGTTTGAAAGTAATAAAAAAATCTTAAAAACACATTTTGTTAAATTTTTCAAACAAAGAGCGATAAGTTGAAAAATAAAATTTTTAAAATTTCTTGAGATAACAACATTATTGTTTTGTTCTATTTGGAACTTTTTTCTTGAACATTTGTTATCTGTAAGACATTCCTGTTTCGAGATATAGCGATGGAATCAAGTTTGCCCAGGGATCAAGTATCCTCACTTTCCCATACTGAAAATTCTGCAAAAAAATCGGTTTTGAACCAAAACGAAGCTTTTCAGACCCCAGGATTTGAGAAATTCGAAAATGACCCCATATTGACTCAGTCTACTAAAACATTCAATTCTACGACACTATATAACGTTCACGAATTGAAACTAATTTTAAATGATCAATTAAGATCTGCAACACAATAAACCTTTTGTATTGAAACTCAAATTTCAAATTGAGAAGTGTATCGAAACAAATTCACTCTTCACTTTATAACTTAACACTTTGACAACAAAATCATTTAAAGTAACAAATTTTATGCTGAAATGAAATATTCTTCAAGAAACCAATTACAGCCTCAATTTTATTTTGTGACTTTTGCTCAACTCCACGTTCAAAATTGTTTGATAACTAACACAAGTCCACAAAATTCACATTTTCTAAGGTAGGTAATTCAAAGAATTTATAGAAAAATATTCGATCAACTTTGGTGCCCTGCAATTTCTGAAAAAAGTTAAAAATTATTTAAGAAAGTTCTTCACTTTTCTGAGAAAACTTTAAAATATTCCAAAAAATTTTTAAAATGAAGGTATTTGTCAACTTTTCCCGAGACCGGAAATTATTTGGACTCCTTCTAAAATACTTATCGATGATTTCTATTAGTTTGCTTTTTAAAATTCTATAAAATAATTGATTTTAAACGAATTATTAAAGAAGTATTGACTTGAAAAAACCTAAACAGATTAATTTGTTAAATGAGATAAAACCATTTTTAACATTGTGTCAGAGATATTTGTCTTCCAAATTTTTAAAATCTGTACAATTTTACTGGTTTTGATTATTCATCATCACCGTTTACAACTTTTAATCATAGGTAGTTTCTGACCTGATCAAAAATTTATTTAAGAATAAGGATTCAGTTTCTTTTCAAAACTGGTGTAATATTTGATGATTTTTTTTGGTTCAGGGCCTTAGGAAAAACCGACTCATGGGGGGAGCTTTTGTGACAAAATTTTTCCTTTTACATTTTTGCTTGAACAATGAATACATAAAGAATACTAAACATAAATTGAAGCTTCTTTATAATTATGCAGGTTTGAGATATTTTTCACTAACAATGAGGTATTCATTTCAATTTCCAACTTTCAAAAATAAATCTTAGATGTTGCCAATTTTTTCTTCAAGAAGTTTTGAATTTGGATTTGATTTTTTTTATATTCACTAAAATGAGAAAGTAGTAAGCTAATTCTTTAAAACCACAAGTATTAAAAAATTATGAAATAAATTCGCGGTTCAAATCAGATTTATTTTTTTCTCTTGTGAACTCGATTAAAATTAAAGATTTCAGTTTTCAACTTTATTTTCAGTTAAATTTTATCTTGAAAATAAAGAACAAGTTCTTTTGCGGCAAATAAATTATCATTAAAAATTTATTTCATGACTAGAATTCTGTAAAATTTTACAAAAAAATAACGTCTTTGTTTCTCAAAAATTAAAATTTAATTTTATATTCGTGATTATATTTTGGTTGGTGTATGTGTGATCGCTTTTAATTTTAATCCTAAGTAAAATTCTCACATTTAAATTTTAATCTTGGTTTGAAAAACTGAGCTTCGAGCTGAATCTGAATTTTTAATTCTTATTTCGAATCTTAGAACTGCCCTTTGAACCTGAGTTCGAAATTTGAATTCCAAATTTGAAAACTACTTTTGAATCTTCTAATTATGAGCCTAATTAATTTCTTCTAATAATGAGCCAAAAGGCGAAATTTGGATCGGAATGTCTACAAGAAATCTCTATTTGAATTCGGAAATTTTGGCTTACATTGTGAATTCTTTCTTCAGTGAACTTCAAAATTCAACTTGTGAACCTGAATGAAAATTGAGAATAATAAAACAGTTTCAGCTATTCCAGTTCAATGAAACTTTTTTAGTTCCAATTCTGCATAAGAATTAAAATTAAAAACTTCAAATCTTAAAAATGGTTTATAGTTTTGAATATTTTCTTTTCATATTCCAAAGTGATAAATTTCGATTACAGAAGTTTGAAATGCAAAACCCAGATTCGAATTAGGATTTTTCCCAATGATGATCCAAACTGAAATTCGGCAACAATAAACTGGATACAGAATCCGAATTCTTATCACATCTTATTAAAATTCGATATTCAAGACTTCATTTCTATCAATAAGTTGGACATATTTTGAAAAACTTTAGGAAATAATTGACCTTGGATAAGATTATGAAGTTTTGGCTTTAGTTCTGAGTTATGAATCATTTTAGTCATTCATCACAATTTGATTAGGAATTTGTAATTTAAAATTTAGAGAAGAACATGTTGCTTGGCATTTTAGGATCCTCATGGAAAGGGAGGAAAGGATGAACCCATAAAAATTTCCCCCGTTCCTACGGCCATGATTATGTTTATGTGAAGTGTACATTGATTCTCAAATCTGACGATTTAAATTCTGTTTTAATTTTAATTAGCTTTTGTTTTTTTGTGTTTCGAAATTATTGATTTAAAAATTTTAGTTCAGAATAAGGATCATAATTTTGAATTATTTATTGAAAACTAAGAAATATCATTGATTTGAACTGTTTTTATTATTTATTTTAAGTATTTTCAGTAAATATTATTTTTTTCATGTTCGTGTGATGGTAATGGGTATATTGTGTTTTTTTTGGTATTGTTATCGTTTCTAACTTAATTTGAATTTCGAAACTAAGAACCCCTCCCCATATGGGTGGCTCCTTCGCACGGGCCTGCAATCTATCAATAAGCTTGCAAACTGAGATCCAAACATCAAAAAGGTAATATTAACTTCAAAATAATTACTGTAAATTTAAGTTTGGGGAAGTAAAGGGTGATACGGTCAAAATTTGGTCAATATCAACTTGACGTATTTCTTTCAATTTTGCATTTAAAAAACCAGAACACCCCTCATTTTGAAGGTGTGTGTGTGTGTGTAGAATGTTGCTCCTATTTTGATTTTGGAATTCACTCTTCAGTTGTCAAAATGCCGTCCAAGAAAGAAGAGCAGCGTATCAAAATTTTGCTCGCACGCACGCAAAGCTGGCAAATTTGCTAAAAGTTTCCAAATCAACCGTTACAAATATAATTAAAGTGTTTGGAGAACGTTTGTCGGCAGCCAGGAAGTCTGGATCGAGGGGAAATCGAAAACCGCAAGCCGCTGAGACGACAAAGAGAGTTGCTGGTAGTTTCAAGCGAAACCCTAACCTCTCTCTCCGAGATGCCGCAAATAAGCTGGGTGTATCGTCTACAACTGTCCATCGATCCAAAGAACGAGCCGGACTATCGACTTACAAGAAGGTAGTGACTCCAAATCGCGATGATAAACAAAATACGACGGCCAAAGCGCGATCCCGGAGGCTGTACACGACGATGCTGACGAAGTTTGACTGCGTTGTAATGGACGACGAAACCTACGTCAAAGCCGACTACAAGCAGCTTCCGGGACAGGAGTTTTTTACGGCAAAAGGAAGGAGAAAGGTAGCAGATATATTCAAGCGCATGAAACTGTCAAAGTTCGCGAAGAAATATCTGGTTTGGCAAGCCATCTGTACCTGTGGCTTGGAAAGTAGCATTTTCATAGCTTCCGGTATTGTCAGCCAAGAAATTTACGTGAAAGAGTGTTTGAATCTGAATAAACGTCTGCTGCCTTTCCTGAAGAAACACGGTTGTTCCATATTGTTTTGGCCGGATTTGGCATCTTGCCATTACGGTAAAAAGGCCATGGAGTGGTACGCCTCCAACAACGTGCAGGTGGTTCCCAAGGACAAGAACCCTCCCAACACGCCATAGCGTTTTCCCTTGACCAAATTTTGACCGTATCACCCTTTAAGAAGCAATAATCATCTTTTAAGTAATAGAATACAATTCACAATACTTGATTCAAGTTAACAAAAAATGTTTTGTGAATTTTCTTCAAGTCTAAAGCAAATATTTTCAAGCATAACTTAAAGTTTACCTTTTTTTTCTCGATTCTAGTATGCTTTTTTTATTTATCCTATCTTTCCAGTGATCATACAACGAATTGCGAACCCCTTGGTGTTTTTTTTTTCGGACAATCAATCAGAAACCCGGATGGACAATTCCAACAACCAAATAAATGTAATCGAGTCCTCAATGTTGAACAACTGCAAATCATTCCGTTGGTTTAACAATCAATAATGAACCCTGTTTGAATGCCACCAGAACTTGCACGAATTCCTGTTTAGTTCCTGAGGAAAGCAGCTGCTCACAAAAGAAGGAATCTCACTTTCGACGTGACCTTGCGTGGAACATAAATTGAAACAGATCCGGTGGCCAAATCAGATTTTACAGAGTCTCGGAAGGATGGCGAAAAAATGTAATGTGTCTTTCTGCCTAGTCTATCATCAAACCAGAAAACCTTTGTAAGGAATAAAGAAAAGTATAGTTTTAGTTCAAAACATTAATTTATCTTTTTTACAGATTATGGAAAGGTTAATGATTCCAAAACCACGTGAGATTTCCCTACAGAACGTCAACCCGTGGTTTATTGATGACCTAAAGGATTAGGGAGATACATCAGTAATATCAGACTTGCTCTTACTCTGGTCTACCATGGGATAGGAAAATATCTTACTAATGGATGGACGTCTCCCAGAAACATATCTATGACAAAAAAAACTGTCTCAGAAAATACAACTGAAGGTTAGTATCAAGAATTTGGAATCATTCATATTATTAATTAAGCTTCAGTAGGATTTTCATTCTTTGAAAAGCGTGCGTTCATTTTAAAATGTACCTACTTTTAAAGAAAAGAGGAATGCTCATTATGCCCCGGATGCTCGTTATGCCCTTATCTCCCCGACTTTAATTACGAGAATGTCAAATGTAATTGCTTAAATCAAACCAAGGTTAATTCTTAATAATGCATACCGTAATTGACGGTGTTTTTTTGCCTTCACGGAGCAAAAAGTATAGTTTGACCAACAATATTTCGCCTATAACCAATCAAATTGATGATTGATTCTCGACCAACTATATTTATGAAATATTCAATTAGAGAAACTCAACGCATCCCGCAAAGGCTTCGTGCCGCAAGCCGAAATGTGCCGGGATAAGGACGGGGGTATCCTGACGGACAATCGTGAGGTGATCAAAAGGTGGAAGCAGCACTTCGATGAACACCTGAACGGCGCACATGCAGGAGATCAAGACGGTGGGGGAAGGTACATCGCCGGCGTAGCCAACGACGAAGAGGAGCCACTCCCAACGATGAGTGAAGTTAAGGAAGCCATTCGCCAGCTGAATAGAAACAAGTCGGCTGGGAAGGATGGCATCGCAGCTGAACTCATCAAAATGGGCCCGGACAGGTTGGCCGATTGCCTACACCGGTTGATAGTCCGGATCTGGGACATAGAACAGCTACCGGAGGAGTGGAAGGAGGGGGTAATATGCCCCATCTACAAGAAGGGCGACAAATTGGACTGTGAGAACTACCGAGCGATCACTGTCCTCAATGCCGCCTACAAAGTGTTGTCCCGAATCCTACTCCGCCGCCTCACGCCACAAGCAAACAGATTCGTGGGAAGTCATCAGGCCGGCTTCATGGAGGGACGGTCTACGACGGACCAGATATTCACATTACGGCAAATCCTCCAAAAATGCCGTGAACACCAAGTCCCTACGCATCATCTATTCATCGACTTCAAAGCCGCATACGACACGATCGACCGTAACGAGCTATGGAAAATCATGGACGAGAACGGCTTTTCCGGGAAGCTAATCAGACTGATCAAGGCGACGATGGATGGAACGCAGTGCTGTGTGCGGATTTCGGGTGAATTGTCGAGTTCATTCGAATCGCGCAGGGGGCTTCGACAAGGTGATGGTCTATCCTGCATGATGTTCAACGTGGCGCTAGAAGGTGTTATTCGACGAGCGGTGGGCGAAATGCGGGGCACGATTTTCAACAGATCCAGTCAACTTATCTGCTTTGCCGATGACATTGATATAGTCGGCAGATCATCTGCGGCGGTGGAGGAGATCTACCGCAAACTGAAACGCGATGCAGGAAGGATTGGGTTGATGATTAATACGTCCAAGACGAAGTACATGCTGGCCTGCGGATCCGAGACCGACCGAACCCGCTTGTCCAGTAATAACAAGGTCACGATCGACGGCGACGAGCTGGAGATAGTCGAAGACTTTGTCTATCTCGGCTCACTGGTGACCGCAGACAATGACACCAGCCGTGAGATCCGGAGGCGAATTATCAGCGGAAGTCGTGCCTACTATGGACTCCACAAGCAACTGCGGTCGAGAAGACTTTGCCCTCGTACGAAGTGTAACCTGTATATGACGCTTATTAGACCGGTTGTTCTCTACGGGCACGAGACATGGATATTGCTCGAGGAGGACCTGCGTACACTCGGAGTATTCGAGCGACGAGTGTTAAGAACCATCTTTGGCGGCGTACAGGAGAACGGAGTGTGGAGGCGAAGGATGAACCACGAGCTCGCGCGACTCTACGGCGAACCCAGTATCCAGAAGGTGGTGAAAGCTGGCCGGATACGCTGGGCTGGACATGTTGCGAGAATGCCGGACGACTGTCCTGCAAAACAGGTGTTCGCTACGAATCCGGTAGGAACAAGACGAGCGGGGGCGCAACGAGCGAGGTGGTTAGACCAAGTGGAGCGTGATCTGGCGAACGTGGGGTGCCCGAGAAATTGGAGAACGGTTGCTATGAACCGAGTGAATTTTAGGAATTATGTTCGTCAAGTTATGTCGTGAGACGGAATACTATGTAAATAAAAATAAAAATAAATCAATTAGAGATGGTAGGGAATCGGGATTCAACCAGATCAGTGGTCGACTTTTGAGTCAGAAGAGCTAAAATTTTCAATTTTTTTATTGTTTTTATTTATAATTAAAAAGCAAACAAAATATGGCCTGGCTTTGACCAGACCGAACTGAACGCCATGAGAAAAATTTTAAACAGCATTATTTAGAACTCATGTTATTTTTATGTGAAACAAAAAAAACTGAAATAATTCACTGGGATGTGTTTCTTGGATTGTAAACTATTGATTCCGGTCGTTAAGTTTTTCGGATTTCATCTAGAATTGAAAATATTTGTACAATAAACTCAAATGACTCTAAAAACTGCTGATGGCGTTCAGTTCGGTCTGGTCGAATCCCGACCATATATGCATGATCTATGAACATTCGTTTTACGAAATAAACTATAAAACTATGAGAGTATTCTTTTAACTCTTGCATATTTCTTTTAAATCATTTTCTGATTACCGTTAAGTACATGGATTCCCTTCTGGATCTTTAATTATTCTAACATGGTTTGATTTTTTATATATTTAAATGCCTTGAAAAGTATCGAGTCAAGTCCATATCAAGCTAAATTGAATACTTCGCATGATATTAAAGTGAAATATTCGAACATATTAACATAAGCAGAATATTTATAATTTCTTCAGCAAAAAAAGCTTATAAATTAAAAAAGTTGAGAAAACCAAATTTACACAAAATTATTAAGCATTTTATGACATTCTTCAGATTTTTTTTCCAAAATCCAAAAGTATAAGTTTAAATTTACCTGGAGTATATATAGTGGAAAATTTTGATCTTCAAAAATTATGCTCCTGACAACTGGTAGAATTTAAAAATTCATGACATCAAACGAACGTGTCTTCAGAATTTAAACATAAAAAAATTCAAAAATCTCATTTTATTTCACATGTATTATCAGTATTATGCTTCGAATTGAATGAAGAATGAAATACAACACATTGTACATTATTCGTTAATACTTGCTAAAGCTGGAAAAAAAATCTGTGGTTTGACCAGTATTAATCTGTCATTAGGTGATTTTGTAGCCTACTTTTAAAAACCGTGTCAAATAATAAAAAAAAACAATACATTTAAACTGGCCACCTTAGTTCATTTTTTTTTTATTTGAAACAAAAATTTATAACATTGAAAATGAAAAAAAAATCTGTCCGTGCTGAAAATTCGTTCAAAATTTGTGTGTTTCTGGAAAAAAATGGATGCATAACACTTTAAATTAAAAGTTTGTTTAAAGACTCAAAAGTTTGTTTTTAAATACAAACAATTTAGTTATAAAAACAACTGCATCAGGGTGTTAAGATCAATTTAGTAATTGATAACAATTATTCAGCCTGTACATAAGTTTTCAAATAGATTCTCAGAATTAAATTTCATTCATTCTTAATGCTGATTCAATGCTGATTAAAGTTTGAAAGATGCCAAACATTAATTTGTAATTCTCAGTTCTCAGTTTTCAATTTTGTATTTGAATTTCATGCATCTATTCACTTTTTAACCCGAAATTTATAGTGTGAGGTTAAATTTTTTTTCTCTGTACATATCTTGGCCGTGCCAACCCGAGCATTGGGTTTTTAAATTTTTAACTCAAAACCCGTTTGTATCCAGGCACATCCAGTCAAAATCTAACTACTTTCCAGAAAAGGTGAGAGAAAAGCTTAAAAATAAATACACGAAAAATGATTTTTATCAAAGCACATCTCAAATCTAATCTTACAATTCCAAATAATTTATTTATTTTGCTAAAAGAAGTTGGAAATTTGGAATTCCGTAAAAATTTTGAATAATTTTGAAAAAAAAAACTATGGGCAACGGGACTTGACCGGGCATCTCTCAATGTTTTCTTTGAAAATCCGGACAAGCCCGGTTTAAATCGAGTAATCTCGAACGCTAATGAAGTATCTTTATTCATAAACATTAAAAATTATCGTTTTCAGTTAAACAAATAGGATAGGACTAAAATGGTTTTTTCAAATATTTTTATTATGTTACGTGTAAAAGTTGTAAATATTTTTTTTCTAATGATTGATTAATTCAGATACGATTTTGAAAATTTCAACTGATCAATTTTCAGAGAGGGTAAATTAGATATTGACTTTGATTTTCCTGTTATTTGCAGCTCAACTTTTGAATTTGATTGATTTAAAAATATACACACGTTTTGGAAATGAAAAATTTGATTTTAGTTTTTGATGTTTTGAAACAGAATTAATTTACGATTAATGTACATTAAATCTGGATCTCTATGCTGTTGCCTCAAAAATAGTGGAAAGCAAGAAATTGTTTAATAAGGCTTAAAAATGCTTTTTGCCATTTCGTTCTATCCGCTTTTTTCTCCAGTGGATGCAATTTCAAAATTGTCTGCTGAACCTATGAAAATCCGTGTGCCAAGGTCACAATTATCGGTTTTGAAAGCTATAATAAATAGTTATTACAAAATATGTATAATATTTGCGCAGTGAGCTGAACTGCCGCAGCTTTATATTCAAAGAGCCGCTAAACTAAACTTGCCAGATTGCCCGGTTTTATCCGGGTTTGCCCGGATATTTGATGCAAAATTTCGAGAAAGTCCGATCCGGCCCGGTTGCCCGGATATCGTAAAAAAAGTCCGGATATTGCCCGGATTTTTTCACAATTTTCACAAAGAAACAAAAAAAAATCAAAGTTTTTGATTAAGTTTCAGCAAAATCGATTAACGGTATGGAAATTTTCAACGGTTGTTTCAAATAATTTCGCTGATTTACTTTTATAAACCTTTAAATATTTAAGTGTTCCAAAAAGTTTTTGGAAGTCTGCAATTACATTAATAAAATATTAATTTCATTTTTTTTGCATTTTTCTTTGCTTTTATATATCTTAACACCTAAATTTTGCCCGGTTTTGGCCCGGTTTTTGGATTTGAAAAATTGAAATCCATGCCCGGATTTTGCCAAGTTTTTTTGGAAAATGCCCGGAATTGCTAGGCCTGGATGGGAGTGGAAAAAATTCTGGCAACTTTACGCTAAACCGAACTGAATCCTTTGAATTTTAATATGAATTTCTTCTAATGGATTGGTAGGATTTTTAACTTTTAATGATAATTGAAGTTTATTTAATTGTTTAGAACAAATTTCCCAGTCTAATGATATAGCATTGCCGATTTTTTCATATTTTGGTTCGAGCAGAGGGACCTAACTGCAAACATATCGTTATTAAAGTCCAATGTGCTACCTGGAAGGACTACCTCATAGAACTACCTCATAGGGGGGTTTTGGAGACAAAATTTTTCCTTGAACATTTTTGCTTGAAAAATGCGTTTATGAAGAATAGTGAAAAAAGTGATACTAAAAGTATCATATTATTCGGGTTTAAGTTCTTTTATATTAAAAGTAGTTCATTTCAAATAACTACTTTCAAAAATCAGTCCAAAATATGATAAGTTTTTTTTTGAATTTAAAAGAAAATGAATTAAAGATCTTGAAAGCCTAATTTGAAAAAGAAAACTTGTTTTGTAAGTATCTACAATATAAATAATGTTAAAAAATAAATTAATAAAATGTATTCCCTGAACCCGAAAATGAAGTACAAATTATTTTATCAACAATAAAATATCATTAATGCTTTATTTCATTATTGAAATCCTGCGAAAAATTAAAGATTTCTCAGGGAACGCAATTTTGGAAAAGAGTAGATCTTATTTTATAACAATGATTTGTTTTGTTTTGAGAAATTTTGAATTTCCATCCCGAATCTGAATTCTGCATTTCGAACATGAATACAAATTTTTAATTCTTATCCGACTGAAAATTCCGAATGATGAAACCCTGATATTTCATTTCTGAATTACCATTGGAACTTTTTAAAGTTTCAATTCATCATAAGAACTAAGAGAAAAATTTCAAATCCAAATTTCAAAAATCGTTTGTTATTTTAAATATTTTTTTAATATTCCGAAATTATGAGTTTTTGATGAGATTCGGATCAGGATTTTGTCACAATGGTGAACCAAACTGAAAACCAAGAACTATAAACTGGATTCAGATTCCACAATCCGGTCACAAGCAACAAATTGAAATTTATGAAAAAAAAAGGTACCAGAACATCGGATATTATTCAAACCTGAGCTCATTAGATATTTTTGCGCACTTATACGGGCAGGGAAAATCTGGAAAATTTTATTTAAACACCTTACAAAATCCGGGCAATATCCAGGCACATTTAGAAACCCTCCAATTAAAATCAAGAAAAAAAAATTCGAAAAGCAGTTTGTTTTCATCGAAACACATCATCAAGTTTATTTGAATAAACTTTATTAAAAAAATGGTTTAGACGCAAAATACAAAATTGTAATCACGCAGTTTAAATTTTTCAGGCTACCTTATTGAAAATATATTTAGATATTAGAGACTCAGGACTGTACCCAAAATTTATGCACAACTTATTTTGTAAACAACGTTTGATATTGTTTTTCGAGTACAGTCTATAAGTTTCTATCAACAAATGAGGAATTTTTTAAAAATCTATAGTAGAATTGTGGACCTGGGATAAGATTTCGATGTTTTGGCCTTAGTTCTGAGTCGAGATTGTTACTCTTGATTAACTTTAGCCGTTCTTCGAGATTTTATTAGGAATTTAAAATTTTTAGTTTAGAGAAGAACATTTTGTGAACTTTGAACTCGATTATCTCGAAATCAAGTTCATGGCATTCAGTTAGGTCTAGTCAAGCCCCGACTAGATATTTGTATGATTGGTTTTATACATTCAACTTAAAATATGATAAGTTCAAATACAATTGTGAGATTGATACAGCAATAAAATTGATAAATTCAACTATTATATACTGTTTGATGTGGGCATTCAACCTTGTGAGTTGTAGATTCAACTATAGTGCTATGGCTGATTTATAATTTAAAATTATGATTGAATCAATCATACTTTAATGATTTATTTTATGCGTTACTTTTTTCGCATTTTTCCTGCATCCATCTTTATTTTTGTTTTGGTTTTAAACATATTTTGTTTATTTGTTATTAGCTGAAAGCATAAACATATTTTGTTTATTTGTTATTAGCTGAAAGCACAGAAAAGCCAATGGTAGAAAAGAATTATATGATTTTGTAAACAATTCAATTGATTTTGGAATTGATCTTTCCGATGAAACACCATTTCGTGCCACCCAAAATGGGCAGCATCGATTCCAGCGGCATCGATTCCTACGTTCCTACGTTGCTGCCGCATCTGGCTGGAATTGACCGAAACGGAGGAAAAATTTTGTCGCAAGTTTTTTGAAACAAGCAAACGTTTGCTATTCAATTATACCTCTACTTGTTATTTACCTTCTGTTTTTACCATTTTTAAACATAAACTGCTTGCAACATTCACGCTTACTACTTTTATGTAAAACACGCAGTGATTGGATTTGTATGTCTTTATTCAAGTATCACACAATCGATCATAAAAGAATAGTTGAATTCACTTTATTTATAGTTCAATACCTTAAATCAATGAAACATTTGAAGGTGAATTTATCATATTTACAGTTGAATCAATTATATCACTACAGTTGAATATATCATATTTATAGTAAATTTTATAGTAAAATGTAAGAGATGAACCAGAAATGTTTAGTTGAATCTATTATATCTATTATATTTACTATACAATTGTTGTTGAATCTATCTTATTAGCAATTAAATCAATTATACCACAAAAGTTGAAGCTTTTATATTCATAGTAAATTGCGTAAGGTCAATCATCAGTTGAGTCTATTACATTTACAGTTGGATGCGAAAAAAATACCTTCACTTTAATGATTCGTATGGCCAGCTGAAATATCTAGAACAACAGTCATCTTTTTCCTCCGCATTGTTTCAAATTTATAGTGAATTCAATGGTTGCTGCCAGTTATGTCACTTAATTTAAAAATAAAAAACATTACATTTGTTCAATTCTGAATATTTAGAGTGCATTTACGTACAAGCATTATTTATTATTATTGAATTGAATTTCATTTAAACGATGATTGAATTGAATTTTAGGTGATAAATTACCAATTTTATTCTTGTTCTCAAGACTTTTTATTTTACTTTTTCAGGTAGGCATGACTTTCCATCCATCTTCGAGCTTGAAAACTATACTGACGTTGCAATTCTCTTGGTTAATGGAAATAGTTGCGGCAAATAGATGATTTCACCGAAGAAATCGTTGGAACCATTGGGGACGGAAAAACTAACTACCAAGCAATGCCGAAAAAATCTTTGTAACCGATTCAAATCACTATAGGTTGGTTTTTACATCGATTTGAACTAGTCTAGTAACCCCAGTGCAGAATCCGGATCCATGTTAGCACAAGAAGTACGTCGACGGACTCTTATTAAGGTTCGTAAATTCACTTTTTTAGACGAAATGATCGATTTTACGTTCCTATAACAAAAAATTTAATGATTACTATCAACTATCAATCAAGCCAAATGTAGATTTATGGAAACGCTTTCATGTTTCAGAAAGTCAAAAGTGATTTGAGACATTTTTCTATGTTTTTGAACCATCGGTGCATAATAAGGTTTTTGATCGTAATATTTTTACTCTTCGAATTAGTAGAGTTACCAATATTTACTAAAATATATGTTCGGAGTTTGCTATGAAATCTCCAGTGGCCAGGCTTCCTATGAAACAAAACGTAAATTTATTCGGTTTTGAATAAAATGATTGGAATTTGTTACTTGAAGATTTCTGCAGATAAAATCTCAAATATACTTTGATAATCTCGAGTAATAGGATGAATCTTCCATTGGGATGAAAATCCCAAAAAAAGAAATTTCGAGTAGCATTAATTCGATTCAAAATGCGATATCACTGAATAGAAATTTACCGCCCAGACACCAATCATCACCCGAAATCACAATTTAATGTGTTTTTTTTTTCTAATGGGATGTTTTCCACAACAATCTCACGTCTTCTTTGTGTTGGCATCAAAGTTCTACCATTTCACTGAAAAAAATAAGGGGAGAATGAGGATACTTGATACCTGGAGATACTTGATTCCTTTGCTGTATTTCGAAACAGGAATGCCTTACAAATATCAAATGTTCTAGAAAAATGTGCCAAAAAGAACAAAACAACAATGCTGTTATCTCAACATATTTTAAAAAAATTATTTTTCGAGTTATTGAACTTTGTTTGAAAATTTTGATGTGATGATCCTTTTCTATCACTTTGAAAATTTTTATCACATGAAAAAATTATAACAAAAATATTTATTCCAATACTTCAATCGTTAAAGTATAATATGAACTTCATAATGCCATATTTAACTCTCAAATTTCTTTTTAGAAGAAGTTTTCTAAAATGTATGTTATGGGTATAACTGATCCCTAGAGCCGAAAATGATACATTTTTTTTTTTAATTGTTCCTGATCATTGGTTATCATGAAATTATTAACATCTGTTCAATAGTTGACAACAGCCTTGAGACTAATCTAACTGCCAAGAAAACCGTTAATAAATAAAAAAAATTACTTATCTTCATCCAATCTTTATCGAATTATCTGTTAAAATGATAAAAAATACTGTAGTTATCTAAAAAATAATTGGTAATTGGAAAATTGGTATGCAAGCAAAAGTGTTTGTTCTTAACATTTATTTAATGCTTCAAATGTGTAAGTTATGAGTAGTGTTTAGAAAAATTACTTTAAAAAATGATGCTTTATCGCTAAAATAACCAATTGCTTGAGCCTGTTTGCCAGGAATCATTATTTTATCAGTCAATGCACTTAGTTGAAAATTGAACTATATTGACGGGAATAATTTCACAAAATGCATCCTCTGAAGATTTAAGACTGCTGCTTACAAGGACAATACTAAAAAGAACCATTTCGTCTTGTGAGATAGTTTTTCCTTAAGAAAACTTTATCGGTACTGAAAAAAGACAAGTGGGTGGTAGTTTTAGGGCGCGTTAAGTAATTTTGAAAAGTAGATATACAATATTCGCTATCCACTAATTTTTTTTATTGAAAGTAGAACAATTTTGAGATGTACTGGAAAGGAAAGTGAATTAAAATCTGTAATCGTTTTTTTTTATTGCGCAAGTTTGAAGTTGGAAAACCGCTTAACTGGGTGGAAGATGGCGACTTGACGGTAACTGAAATACAAACCTTATATATTTGGCGGGTATCTATTAAATTCATTTTGAATTCTAGTGATTCTGTGAATAAAATTACAAAACCACCATTTGTCAGTTTTCATAAATTAAAACATTGAATATCAAATTTTGAGAAAATTTCTACTAGAAGCAGGGTGATTTGCCAATTGTTGCACAGCTAAGCACATGATTTTGGTGTTTATGCTGTATTTTTAGTAATTTCTACTAAATTCATTCAATTTTTTTTCGTCGATGCACTCATACAGGATTGGTCAACAAGATCCAAAAGTTAAAGTGTTTGAAAAAAGGGACATAAAAATTTAAAAAATCATTTAAAACAGCTTTTCTGTGCCCAATAGTTGCACAGGCAAATTTTGTGTCGTGCATAATGTTGTCCGATTTTTTCCAATGGTTGCACATTTTAAAAATCAGTCACCATGAGGTCGAATAGGCTGATATTTGTTACGAAAGCTTATTATGAGAACCTCTAGTTCAAATGCAATCTAATTTTTAGACGGCCACTTATGAGGGGAGGGGGGGGAGGGTCTTCCATATAAACCGTCCAATGCACTTTCCAATTCCAATTCGGCCTCAAAAAAACACAAAGCCGCCGGTTTGAGTGTCTGGAATAGCATTTATATTGATTTTGCCCATTCTTAAGATTAATTGTTTGCCAGCATGAGAAGAAGCAAAGTATTTCATGAAAAAAGTAATAACCATTTCGAAATAAAAAATCGTAATCCATTGAAAAGTATTGTAAAATTGCAGGATTTGCTTTCTGAAGCTTTCAATAATTTCATGACATGTTTTTGCAAAAGTTTTGAATCATCACACTTATTGGCAATGCAAAGAAGTATAATGCAATTCTTATTTTCATCCGGTTAACCAGCTTTCAAATTAGCTGTCAAAACACTAAAATTAAAAATTATTTACCTATTTTGATTTTTTTGTATGACAACGAATATCATTTCTGGGGTACAAGTAAGGTTTAGTTTTTGTTCACATACAATATATTGCAAGAACCAAGAAATTCTTTATAAATTCATTTTTTTTTTAACTTTCAATACATCTCTGATGATTTTTTAAAGAAAATGAAAATTTGGATTTTTCCGTACAAGCCTCCATACTAATTCAAACGCGTTGTTATAGTTCAGGACTTAATCAATCGCTTTCAAAATTTTTATTGCTATTTCTAGCTGTAAAAACAACCAAACAAAGTTATTGGAGGTATACGAATTTATAAATTTGAAATTTTCAAACAAATTTTGCAGCGGAATTATGTACAACTATGGGGCAGGAGAAGATGGAGCGGACCAATTGTTGCATGATCCAACATATTTTCTGGTTAAGAATGGATCATAATTTTTTTTCAAAATCATGGTGTTAAAGTTGTCCAACAAACGTTTCTGATACGAAAAATGTTTTGTTCTGACGTAAAACCTTATTTGCCGTAGAAGGAATGTTAAGGTTTTTGTTAACAATTAGCACAAAAACCGCGCGAAAAAAACAAGAAAAATTAAAACTGCCGTAAGATTCACACTTACCAGCAGAAAATATCACAAAAGTCTCATTTCATCAGAAAACATTCCGAATTACATGATTCAGTATTATTTTTGAGGAAAAGTTGAAAAAAAAACAGCTGAAATATTGACAATTTAAGTCATGCTATGCAACAATGGGTTAGAGGACAACGATTGGCAAATCACCCTAGTTCGAACACTTTGGGTGCAAATTTTTTATTGATTGATGAATAAAAACTGTTAAGATACTTATCTTTCAAATTTTATTTTTACAGGTTGACAGAAGGAGCAAAAATTCCAAATCTGGCCCACGGCTTCTTGATGGAAGAAAACAGATGCGGCCAAGGAGTCAATCCACCGAAAAATCTTCGGCGCAAGCAATTCATTGAGTGTAATTTCGAGATAATTGCTGGACGATGCTGAGTGAAAATAGTCGGAAAATATTGTTTTTGGTAGCATGGAAGTATTTAAACAAGAATAGAGCAGGCCGAGCATTCAAATTTAGGTATATTTGAAGCACTATTAAATGGGATTAGGACTGTCATTTTTCATAAACGCCAAAAACAACGAAACGTTAGTGACAGAAGAAGAGAAGCTTCTCTGTTAAAGGAATAACATGAAAAAAACATGAAAAAAGACAGTAATGCTGAGCAACTCGGTCGTGACAGATTCAAATTGAAAGGCAAGGATTCAGGACTTCTAACTAAGTATTTATTACCAAGCAAATAATTTGAATCCGATGGATAGCTTTAATTATTGCTGTTTTGATACCTACAAATAAGTAACAATATTGTACAGTTATTGATTGTATTCTTTTTGTGGCATTCTTCCCTACTCTTGATTGTCTTCGTGAATTATGTGCAAATAAAAATAAACATTGAAAAAATAAAATTCTATATGTTTTTGGAGGAGAACTTAAAAACTAAAAAAATGGCAATCATGCAAATGACCAGATCCAGAAATGGTTTGAAAATCCATTTGGTGTCGGCCCGAAAACGAGTTGTTTTGGCATAAAAAATGCTCGATTCGTACGATTCCAATAATATGATTGATTTATTCTAATAGATCTTGCGAACCAATAGCTTTCGTTTGTGGGAAACGGCTCATTCCGAGGATAGTTTGTTCTATAAAAATCCAGGAAAATCGACAATTTGTATCATTCAGAATCGATAAAAATTCAAATTCAAGTATAAACAACCAGAAGAAAAGATGAGCACCTTTTTATATGATGTCTCTTTTTACATTGCATTGGTTCAATAAATCAATATATCTTGAAAAGTACCTATGGGTCCCCCCATTTTTTTTGATGGAAAATTAAAATAAATTTTAAAGAAATATTTCTTATTTGTTAACCATTTTTAAGTTCTTTTGAATTAAAAGTTTTATGTCTTACAAAGAAAATTTTGAAATTTTATATCTCAAATTGAGCTCAGAATCCCGAAAAAAACGCTTCTTAATGCCAGACAATGTATTTTAAAGTTTTTATCCCAATGCTGAAATGTAAAAAACTATTTCTAAATATAGATTCCAGATCAATAATTCGAATATTTCGATATGAGCCAAGAATTGAAATTTGTTTCAGAGTCCTCCATCATCAATCTAGTTTTTATTTTATATTTGATAACTTGCGTTTCAATCTAGATTCATTATTTCTAGAGATGTACCGAATATTTGGCGCCGAATAGCGCCAAAAACCGTTAAACCAAATATTTGGCTCACCGAAAGTCGAGCTAAGTAATCGGCCGGGTTTTTATTTTTCAAATTAATGCAATAATATTATTGTCAAATTTTTCAAACGATTTAGAATAATTTGGAAAATAACCAAAAGTAATATTGAAAATGCTGCACAATCATCAAAAATTGTGGTTTGAGTAAACCATTTAAGGCGTATCCGTGTTTCTTTCTAGAATGAATGCTGACAAGTATCGCTTTATACTTTGATTATCGTTTATTCGAGATAAATCAAATCTGTCCGGGATGCCCAGTTATTGTTCAAAACCTTCCGGATTTGGCCCGACTTAAGGGAGGAGTAGGGTCTAACATTTTCAAAAAATCGATTTAATTTTTTTTTATTTTCTTATTGTAAAACATTTCAAGAATGTTGTGTCAAATTTTCAAGTCAAGCAAAGCAAAACTGTAGAAATTATAGGCCTTTATCTTCTCTTATCTAATACTGGACTGCAAGTATCCAGCAAGCAGAAACTTCAAACGCGTTTTTCTCGAAAGCACATTTTTAAAGTCAGTGGACATCGTCATTTGAAAGCTACTTCACCGATTTTTTTCAAATTTGTAACATCTTTTCTACATATAAAATACCAAACCCCAACGTTTTTCATTTCTATTTTTTTTTTTACTTTGGGGTGATTTTACAGATAAAAATGGCAGATGTCTTCGTGAAAAATCGTTGATTTTACTTCAAACAGCCACAAAAATTTCATAAATTTTTATAAAGTTAAATAATATCGTTGAGGTCCAGAAAAACATCTATTAAAAATATTTTGCTCTGGTTTTTTGACTTCGGATAATTCTGTGCTGAGATACAGTGTCCACCGCAAATCTTGTTTTCTAAAAGGCATCCTCGAAAGTGCTCCGTAACCGGCCAGGGGCGGTCCTAGAGTTGGCCCTTGGGGGGGGGGGTGATTTTTCCAAATTTTCAAAAATCAGTCAATGATAAGGATCGTAAATATCTGGCGAAAAAACGTTTATTTTAAGAAACAGAGTGAAGGAGGGGGAAGGATTTGGTTCCAGTTGCAACTAAGACTTGTATATTGTAGGTTTGTATAGCTATAGGTTTGTCATTTGAAAAATTTTAAGTTATAGAAAAATAGTGGATAATTTTAACAAATTTTCTCAATACATTAAATGTCTTTCATAAAACAATCTGCGAATCTTAGATGTTCACTGCGAAAAAGTGTTGATAAAAAGATATTTTTTCAATTGGTAGGTTATAAATTATAACTTTAAGAATAATTTAGAGAATTTTACCATATAAATGACATTTCACAAATGAAAATTAAACACACATTTTCGTAGAAGAAAATGTAAAAAAAATCTTCAAGTTATCTACAATATTTCAATGGTCATCTTCATATCAGCGTAAGAGCCTCACAAAATTTTTCATGATTCTCATTTTGCAACAATTCCAAAACAATAATGTGAGAAAAGTGTTTGTTAATTTTTGCTATGAGTTAAAATCTGAATAATTAATTATTTTTCTGAAGTATTTTGCTAAATCGTTGTTCGAAAGTATCGAATAATTATCTATTCTTGTTCCAATTCTTCAATTTTTTAATATAAATTAAATTTTACATGAGGTCATCAAAATCAACATTTATATTTATTTTTTTTTCTTGAATTTCAAGCTAACCATTTCTCACTTAATGAACTTAATGTTGAAAGTTTTAAATCAAAGAATGGATTTTTTTATAAAAACTTTTGATCAATATTAAATTGTTTAATTGTGATAACGGCTAAAAATGTATGAGGCTCTTCAAGTCAAAGTGCATAAAAGCTAATGAAAGACGTAAAATATCACAATAAACGAGCCTTCGAAAAAAGGGTAATTTAAAAAAAACTTATTTCGAGAAAACACATTTTTAATTTGATGTGCTTGGCCATTTTCCATTTGTTTATCTAAAATTTGTTTTTCTTTTTCAAACGTAAAAGTATGTAAACTTAAATTCTAAAAATTTGGAAAATTATCAAATAAAGCTTCTATAAAATACAAAGAAAGTCTTGTTTTACATCAAGTTTATTGAATTTCTCATTTTCTAGATTAATTTGAAGGATTTGGATAGTTTGTATAATTTGGACGGTTCCTACGGTTCGAACGGTTCGAACGGTTCAGATGGTTCCTACGGTTCGGAGGCTCCAGAAAATTAACCAAGACACAATTTTTCATCTGAGCTTCAGTGAAATGCAAAGAAAGTATTGTTTTACATAAAATTTATTGAATTTCTTAGTTTCAATATTAATTTGAAGGATTTGGATAGTTAATATAATTTGGACGGTTCCTACGGTTCGAACGGTTCGAACGGTTCAGATGGTTCCTACGGTTCGGAGGCTCCAGAACATTAACTCAAACACAATTTTTCATCTAAGCATCCATAAAATGCAAAAAAAGTATTGTTCTACCTTAAGTTTATTGAATTTCTTAGTTTTTACTGTCTGGACCAGAGGGGGCCAAACCTAAGCCCTCGAGTCCCTGGTCGTTCCTCTGGAGACTCAGTGGAGTGTGGGCACACAAGGCCTTTTTTTGTGGCTAGCTCAATCTTGAGCAGGAACGGAGCTCCTCAAGTTCGGCTTTTACAAGTTGCTGCTGATCAAGGACCCGTCGGATATGGTTAAACACGCTACCGCTGTAAAAATTAGATTTAATGTTTTTTATTTGGATACTGTAGGGACTGGACGTTTTCCGTGTTTAGCTGCACAACCTTTTGTGTCAAAATTCGTTTCTAAACTGACTGGACCTTTCCGACTTCGTTAAGCTACATTTTTCTCTTTTTCGCTCGTGCGGAATTCATCATCGTTTTTTCTCTCTCTCGTTCTCACATAAACGAAACCCGAAAGCGAAGACGTGTGTGTATATACAGTTTCTACCTACCGTTCTGCAGATCTTACCAACACTTCTGCATTTACTTTTACCTGACTGTTGCACCGTGCCAAATACGCAAGTTATATTTTCATAAATTTTCTTTTAATTACACTAGTTTACAAAATTTAAAAAAAATCGTGAACTTGATTAACTGACCAACATTTTTAATGTAAAATCGGGCGCTGATTCCGAAAATGAAATTCAAAAAAATCTCAGTAGAACCGTTTTTGAGTTATGCTCCAAATATGAAATTTCGAAAAAATTTAAAAAGTTCTTGTACTTAGATTAAAATATCTCGGACGACATAACATTAATTTGAAATCCCTCTTTTGCATATTGAAGGTGAATAAATTTCCTATCGATCATCACAACACTGTTTTTGCGTATGACCAACAGTTTTGCTGATATTAGTGACTTTATGAGAAAAAAAATTATAAAAAACGCATTTTTTTAGAGAAAATTTTGTTTCAACGAAAGTTTTAGACTCGATGGTAGCATTTAAAAAATCTGATTTTCTTCTGCGCTTAAATGTCAATTTAAGACTAAGTTTTCAAGTGGTTATTTATCAAAATCGGTTGAAAATTGAAGAAGTTATGGCTACTTTACCATAACTGAAATTTTTGGAGTTTTTAATAATTTAACGAACAGCAGTACACTTATCATAGTATAGGAAGAATGAAACATGAAAAATCTCACTCGCTCCAAGTCAAAATTATTTATTAGCTTACCAGAAGGTCACATGCCAAGTTTCAGGAAGATCCGACCATAGGTAGGAGTTGCTTTAGTCTCAAACGTGAATAAAATTTTAAGGTATTTTGGCCGAAAGGAACGAAAAATACTGGTTTTTCATCAATAACTTTTTTCATTACTAGCTGATTGTTTTTTATGGTTGATTTTATTAAAGCCTAAGTTGAGACAAATATTTCACTCGAAGACTGTAACTCGATTGGATTTGAAACAGAAAAGTTATTGCGGTTCAAAGGCCGCAAATTTTGTCCAACACGCAATGAGTACTTTTTACGCATTGCGTTTTATACGACAATTTTCGACCAAAATACAATCTTTGAACCGCAATAACTTTTCTGTTTCAAATCCAATCGAGTTACAGTCTTCGGGTGAAATATTTGTCTCAACTTAGGCTTTAATAAAATACACCATGAAAAAAAATCAGCTAGTGATGAAAAAAGTTATTGATGAAAAACCAGTATTTTTCGTTCCTTCCGGCCAAAATACCTTAAATTTTATTCACGTTTGAGACTAAAGCAACCCCTCCCTATGGTCGGATCTTCCTGAAACTTGGCATGTGACCTTCTGGTAAGCTAATAAATAATTTTGACTTGGAGCGAGTGAGATTTTTCATGTTTCATTCTTCCTATACTATGATAAGTGTACTGCGGTTCGTTAAATTATTAAAAACTCCAAAAATTTCAGTTATGGTAAAGTAGCCATAACTTCTTCAATTTTCAACCGATTTTGATAAATAACCACTTGAAAACTTAGTCTTAAATTGACATTTAAGCGCAGAAGAAAATCAGATTTTTTAAATGCTACCATCGAGTCTAAAACTTTCGTTGAAACAAAATTTTCTCTAAAAAAATGCGTTTTTTATAATTTTTTTTCTCATAAAGTCACTAATATCAGCAAAACTGTTGGTCATACGCAAAAACAGTGTTGTGATGATCGATAGGAAATTTATTCACCTTCAATATGCAAAAGAGGGATTTCAAATTAATGTTATGTCGTCCGAGATATTTTAATCTAAGTACAAGAACTTTTTAAATTTTTTCGAAATTTCATATTTGGAGCATAACTCAAAAACGGTTCTACTGAGATTTTTTTGAATTTCATTTTCGGATTCAGCGCCCGATTTTACATTGGAAATGACCTTCAGTTTACTGAGTTCAAAAATGCTGTAAACTAGTGTTATCTTTCTTTGCCTTATACTCTACATCCTTCCTCTCCCCTACTCTTGTGAATTGGAACTCAGTCACTTAACAGTGACATAAAATTTGGCTCTAGGCTCACAATTTTAATATTTAATAATCTTATATTTCCAGAATAAACCATCGAAAATCACGCACTCTCTACCAGATTTGTCTCTCGGAGCAAAATATTTTTCTTATTTTACTTGAATTACCCGTGATTCATTCAATTTTGCCTCTGAGAGTAAACGATATTTTCCAAAATTGACTGCTCGAGGTTTATTAGAATCACTCGGGAATTTGTTAAATTGGCCTATCAGAGCAATATATATGTTTCATGGCCGCTCGAGGCCTACTAAAATCATTCCCAACTCTTTCAATTCAGCCTCTCAAATACATTTTATAATTTTCTTTCCTTTCTCTAAAATGGCCTATTTAGCCCTATCATAGTCACCCAACCAAATTTGCCTCCCGGAGCAAAATACTTTTATATAAGCATCCACTCGAGACCTATAGAATCACATGAGATTCTCCACCCGAGGAAATCATTATTTTTTGAAATTACCGCTCAAGGCCTATCAAATCTCTCTATATTCTATGAATTCGCCTCTAGGAGCAACATTTAATGGCCGCTCCAGCATTTTAGGATAAGAATTCTTTCAATGTTGCCTCTCGGAGCAAACAAATTTAATGGCCGCTCGAATCCAATCAGAGTCACTCGAGATTCTTTTTGAATTTTGCCACTCGGAGCATAACTAAAAATTTAGTTTTTATGCATGAATCACTCAAAATTTTTGGTACTTGCCACTCGAAGCAAGTACTTGGCCACTCGAAGCCAATTAGAATCACTCGAGATTCTTTCAATGTTGCCTCTCGGAGCAAACATATTTTCAAAATAGTCGCTCAAGGCCATTGAGAATCACTCGAGATTCTTTTTAATTCTGCCACTCGAAGCAAAATTATTCATTTCTTATTCAAGAATCACTCAAAATTCTTGGTACTTGCCACACAAAGCAAGTATTCGGCCACTCGAAGCCAATTAGAATCACTCGAGATTCTTTCAATGTTGCCTCTCGGAGCAAACATAATTTCAAAATGGCCGCTCGAGGCCATTCAGAATCACTCGAGATTCTTTTAATTTTGCCACTCGGAGCAAAATTATTCATTTCTTATCCAAGAATCACTCAAAATTCTTGGTACTTGCCACTCGAAGCAAGTATTTGGCCACTCGAAGCCAATTAGAATCGCTCAAGATTCTCTTTTATTTTGCCACTCGGAGCAAAACCTGTGTTCTTTCTTACCTCTATTCGAACCTACCAACTGTGCCATTGTAGTGACTGGACGTTTTCCGTGTTTAGCTGCACAACCTTTTGTGTCAAAATTCGTTTCTAAACTGACTGGACCTTTCCGACTTCGTTAAGCTACATTTTTCTCTTTTTCGCTCGTGCGGAATTCATCATCGTTTTTTCTCTCTCTCGTTCTCACATAAACGAAACCCGAAAGCGAAGACGTGTGTGTATATACAGTTTCTACCTACCGTTCTGCAGATCTTACCAACACTTCTGCATTTACTTTTACCTGACTGTTGCACCGTGCCAAATACGCAAGTTATATTTTCATAAATTTTCTTTTAATTATCTTTCTTTGCCTTATACTCTACAGATACCTGTGTGTGGTGTGTTTTCGTTGGGCCGGCCTTTGCTGCTGCTGCTCCTCGGGACGCTCTGGGATGTGGATATGTCGTGGCTAGGCAGTTGACGAGAATTGGCGATTACGATGCCAATTCCTCATCAGCTCCTCAGGCCAGAACAGAGAAAGGGCTCCGTTCAGCCTACCAATCCGTGGACTCCTATTGGGATGTCTCCTTCTACTCGGGCGGATCTTGGCTTACCAATCTGGTCCGAAGAGCAGACGCGTGGTACCAGATTGGAATTTGACCGAAGCGAATCAGTCCTAGATGGCATAAAACCTACGCACTGAACTTTTGGGTCCAGGAGGGATAAAGCAAGGCACATGTTTCCTTAGAGGACTACCATTTTCTCAAAAGGTTATTCAATTCCGCGCTTTTACCTGATCCGTTTATCGTGTTCGTAACTTCAATTCTTTTCCGTTGATTTTTACAATTACTGACACACTCTTTAACGGCTTAGTATACCACTATTTTGACGACTATTTTTGTAACACTCGATTGAGGTGTAGTAATCCTCGATCTTTACGTGCCAGCGAATCAAGCGAAAAAAACCCTTTTTTTTGTATTTCTGGTAGCTTACCTCCAAAATTTGTGCTTTATACCAGATTTTAAGCGACTAGACTAATCAGCTGTTTTAATTTGTGCGTTCTCAGTTAGCTCGTTCTAGTAATGCATTTTGTGTGATTGTTTCAGTGTACCTGTGTTAACATGTTGTGTTCTTGTGAGTCCTGTATTTTATTTAATTAAATCTATCTTGCTATGATGAACTAATAATTAAAATAATGAAGTAACATAGAACAATAAACAAATAATTTAAGTAAAAAAACAAATAACTAATAACGTTAGGAAAACTTTGCCGAGTTGAATTTCGCCACGGTAACAGTTTCTAGATTAATTTGAAGGATTTGGATAGTTTGTATAATTTGGACGGTTCTAACGGTTCGAACGGTTCAGATGGTTCCTACGGTTCGGAGGCTCCAGAAAATTAACCAAGACACAATTTTTCATCTAAGCTTCTATGAAATGCAAAGAAAGTCTTGTTTTACATCAAGTTTATTGAATTTCTTAGTTTCTAGATTGATTTGAACGATTTGGACGAGTGTGTTTTAATGATATTTTCAATCAATTACTGCATTTGTTATATTGCTAAAGTTTTTCTCATTCTTCATACTTAAAATTTTGTAATCCAGATAACCTTTTTATGAATCTTTATAAAAGTTGGTGATAATAATAATGATTGTTATGTCAGACCTTTCCGGGAATACATAAAACACTTCTTGTTCGGTGAACAGTCAATAGAAAAAAATGAATTTTATTTCGTCTGTATTTGAAATTTTTAATTTTCCCGCGAATGAAAACATCACACACACACACACACACACACACACACACACACACACACACACACACACACACACACACACACACACACACACACACACGCACACACGCACACACACACACACACACACACACACACACACACACACACACACACACACACACACACACACACACACACACACACACACACACACACACACACACACACACACACACACGCACACACACACACACACACACACACACACACACACACACACACACACACACACACACACACACACACACACACACACACACACACACACACACACACACGCACACACACACACACACACACACACACACACACACACACACACACACACACACACACACACACACACACACACACACACACACACACACACACACACACACACACACACACACACACACACACACACACACACACACACACACACACACACACACACACACACACACACACACACACTTTTGAATAGAAGAAAAGAAACTTGGCAACATTATGGCAGTGGTTTAATAGTTCCGTTGCAGAGTATACTTTAGGGCGTTTAAGCATCACATTAGGGTGACCAATAGTACCAAGATCGATCAATGATGATAATTTCAGTGATAATACAGATTCAGATTGTTTTAAACTTTTCTTGTCAAACTTGTTTTTTGAATCATTTTAAATCATTTTGAGAAAAAGGTGTTTAAGATAACGGTAAATTAACAAAACCAGAAACAGAAAGTTTTTCGATATGTTTTTTTTTTATATTTCTCAGCAAATTGATTTTTTTGTTATAAACTCTCTGAACAAATTCCAGGGAAATAATACTATTCAGCTATTATTTTGCACAAAAAAAAAATCTAAAACCGTTGCAGTTTAAAAATCAAGTCAGCTTACCTCTTTTTTTTCGTGAAATTGTTCAATTTTCTAAGGAAAACAAACTGCGAATTAAGTTGGATTTTCAATCTCCGAAAAGATTAACTATCGTCAAACGGGGCATCATGCAACATCAGGGTTAGATGTAACATTTGTATACCACAACACTTATTCAATTCTAATTTTTATATAAGGCCTAAACATATTTTAAATCTTTCTTTTGACACTCGGAGTTGGAACATTTCGAGGGGGGAGGGGGAAGTAATAAATAAAACGAAAAACAAATAAATTGTTATAAATTGCACAAAAACTTGTATGCAACAACATTGCATACTATATCATTGCACAAAACATATGAATCAAGTAATTTTAAATCTAAAAATTCAATTAAATCAAAATTACAAATGGTTAAATAACTCCCAGCTTCTACAATTTATTTTTTGGTCTTGTCATCTATCGGATATTTGATTTTGTGTTTCGAAATTTAAAAATTTATATAAAATATTTGAAACTTTATTTATTCCCCCCTTTGTGATTTTTGGAAATTTAGAAGGGGGGGGGGGGTTGTTGCCAAAAGAAAAAAAAGAAATTTGTTCCAGCCTTATGTAATCAAGTTATCATAAAATGATAACAAAATGAGTTTCTAACATCGTGAGATAGTTTTTTTATAGTTTGTGATTCTCATGGAAAATTTTAAATATCGAGAACTATTTAGATGTACGAATTTTTATATTTTTCTATGCTTAAACAAACTTACTCAGTATGACGAATACACTTTTTTAATTGATTTTTTATCCTATACCTAACATCACTGATGGTGTAAAAATTTCAATTCAGATAACAGTCTGGGCTAAAATGTATCAAAATGTAAATTAAAGATTCACCTTTTAAATCTCGTTTCCACATGCTGGAATTTGATTGTTTTACATCACGCGTTTGTTAATTTCAAAATTTCATCCATCCAAACATTAATTTTCATGATTTCACTTGGTAGAATTTTTTGTAGTTTTTTTACCCCTGAATGTATGTAGCACCCTTTGGGTTTTTCTTTAAAAATAAAATTCAATTCGATCAAAACTAAAAATTACTGCAAATGGTGTATGACACCACAAATATATCAAAAATTTAATATTTTCGTTTTTATTCGATTTTCTGATGTCCTTTTTAGTAAGAACATCTAATGACTATGAAAGTTCATAGACGGATAGAAAGTTAGAAGAATTGAAAGATGATGAAAATGAGCGGGTAGAACTAATGTTAAGCTTCCGTATGGGGTGAAAAAATAAAAATAAGCCGGAAGGAACATATTTCCGAGAAAAATGTCAATTTCGCTTCAGAATCAATGCAAATGCAACATTTTTAAGCTGATTTAACCAAAACTTGTCAGATTGCCCGATTTTACCCGGAGCTTGCTCGGATGTTTGATAAAAAGTCCGGATTTTTTCCAGATTTATTCACTGACAAATCTGATCCATCTAACAAAAATCTCAAATTGAGTCAATTTATTTTTGCGTAATAAAACGATTTTTTTTTAGCAAATTTAAACCTAATCATTATGAACTGTTTTTGGATGCTTAAAAAATGTGCTAAAAATGAGTTCGAGTGTTTTTTTTTTTTGCTGAATAGTTTCTAAACTTAGCCCATATTTCCTCGGTATTGTCTGAACTTTCTATTGGAAATTTTGAAATCAAATGCCCGGATATTGTTGAGTTTTTGGATAAAATTAAACCGGATTTGTATGGCCTGGGTACGTGCGGGAATAATTCTGATAACATCAATTTACCTCGTTATTTTGCTTTGTAAATTTTCCGACTTTATTACAGAACGTCATCTTAATCAAGAAAATATAATTATGTATGATATGTCTGTAAAAGTTTTGACATATCCAAAACAACTGAAGAGGTTGCAATGAAATATTCCATTATAAAATATTATTTTTATTTTTACCAGGAGAACGTCTTATTTTTAACTAATTAGTACCGTGAAAGGGGATTACATTGATCACCGGAATAACTGTGACCATCATGAAATTTTCCACATAAACATCAATAACTAAGTCTAAGCTTAAAAAATTTCAAAACTTTCCTCTACGTTAAAAACCTATAAGTTGAGCTTCAAACTGGGAAAAACTTGGTTCATTTTTGAAAATTTCAATTGTAGGTAAAAATTTTATTTCAAAATTTTGATTTATCTGCTTTTTCGAAGGCTCCCAAACTAACTCCCTTCCCGATAAAATCAAAGTGTTTAGAAGCAGCAGGTTGATTTATGTGAGGTTCTACTTTCTTCCTTAGTAAATGTACAGTTTTGGTGTAGTTTTCGTTGTAGTTTGTGGTAAATTTTTGATATTGAAAAAATAGGGACATTTTCCAAGAGTAAGCCAGTCTAGGACAAAAGGATAGAAACCCCTTTCAAATGGTAAATTTTTAAAGAAAAAATAAAAAGAGATAAGTGCAAGGGCTTAGGAAACTGATTGAAGGCTAAATTTCATTTGTGTTTGTGTTATAATTTTCAAAGTTATCTTATAAAATTTAGCCTCTTAATTTATGCAGCGTCATTTACCATCATTCAATTCAAATTGCACATGAAGGACCGCAGTTTTTATATTTTTTTTTGGACCGTGAATGAATCTAAACCTAGAACAACCGAAATTCAGCATTGTATATTTCAGAATTCACAGGACAAAAAGTTTCTAATTTATTATCTTTGAGCCACCGAAAGTGTCGTGTTCAATTTTGTACAGTTTCATGAATAAATTAATATCATTTGAGTTTATTCCGAACTGCCATAGCAATTGATAGACTTGCATTTGCAAATATAATAAAGTTGTTTTGTATCCTTTATGATCAAGAAAACTCCTTAAAATCGTCAAAATGAAGACTAATCAATGCTACTCCAAAGCATCAAATTCTAAACATTTTTTTAATCCAATTTTTAGTAGTTGAATGATTTTCTGTAAATATGTTTAACGTTAATAGACGTTCAGTACTGGTTTTAAAAAAAATTAAATATGCCACATTTCCCAGATCAGAAAACTTATCGAAAAATATTTTTAAAAAACGATCAATCTCACCCCGGATTACAGTATAAGACAACCATAAGTTCATTTAATTGTTTTTATTTATCGTTTAGAATGTATTGAGTTAGTTTCAGATTAGAATGATATAAACTTTGTAATTCCATGAGGATTTCAAAAATATAAAAAAAAGCAATTGGAAAATTTGGAAACGTTAGATATTCTGCTCTTCTTCCTTCCATACGTAGATGCTTAAAAACTGAACGAAATTCAGGGTAAAAATAAGGTCAACTTCGTCAAACTAAAACTCATAATTTGATCCAACTCTCAGAATCAGAAATCAGATATAGATATTTGATTCCATAACATCTTCGAACATAAGAACAAAGAAAATGTAAAATAATTAAAATTAATCATTTTTTTGAATTTCTTATCTGATTTTGAATGCAAGATCACAATGTTAAAAAATCCATAACCATTTGATTTGAAATAGCTGTGAGCAAAAATTCGATGAATATATTTTTTGTACTCAATTCCTTTGCTCATTTCTTAAGTATCCATATCTTGATAAATATGATAAAGATAAAATTGTTATAAAATGGATGATCATAAGGTCTGATCAGATAGCAAAATTTGTTCAAAAAATTAAAAAAATATATAAATATTTGCACCATTAAAAACGGGAAATTTCATACAATAAGAAGTATTGTTTGGAAACACTGTAAATAGTGTTCGCAAATTTGGCATACGATGAAAGACACTTCCAACATTATTTTAGCGAAAAAAGAAAGACAATTGATTGAAATTACTTAAAATGGCGACACTTTTCAACAAAAATTTTTTTGGGCACATCTAGGATCCTCTGTGAATGGAAAAATAATGTGAAACGGTAGGAAATTCATTTTTAAGTCAATCCCAGAAGATATTCGCTTTAAATTTTCTTCGATAATTTTTGCCCCTGAAGGTAGGCAATACCATTGACAATTTTTGGGTTTAATTAGCTTACGAAAATGGTTAAAACGGAGAATTGGAATAAACAAAATATTAAGAGAAAGCTTAACTTTGATTGGTTTAATTTCAATAACAGATTTGCAAAGCAAAAAACAACGCACTGATCCATGTTCAAGATGATGTTCTTAGAGTCCTCATACATGGTATGACAGAAATATTACGAAAAAAGTACAAAAACTGTTCCGATTCACTCCATTTACGGTACCATTTAAGTACCGTGTACCCAGATGATTATTAGCCTTTTTTCTGCTTACCTACTTGTAGCAACATTATTTTTGTAAAGTTCAAAGGCTCAACAAAGTTTGCATATCAGACATTTTATAATTGAAATTTCGGAGAAGAATCAGAAACTTTTATTTTTATTAATTTTTTTTTATTATTAGTTGAGTTCACAATTGATCAATCTCTCTTTCTAAAAAACTTACAATAGAATAATGTAGTTCCCATTATCATTCTCAGAATGGAAAACACACCGATTGACAGTGCTACGATTCGCATACGGGTGCGCTTAGGCGAGTACATACTTTGCGACAAGGAAGGTGCCCGATCATGCGAAGCTTGGAGTATCTTCAAGAATGTGAGTTTGAGCACTACAAGGGAGTGTGTTGGCTTTGTGCAGTGCGTGAACTGCGGATCCCTTTTCCGATTCCCGAAGGGCAACAGTACCTCGAACCTGAATCGCCACTTCGAGAGATGCAGAGCAGGTGCTTCTGAATCCGATCCTGAGTCTTCGGCTTCTGAAGTGGAACAGGAGAGTATTCCGGAAGGCCAAGCTTCTGCCCAAAGCGTACAACAGCACGTCAAGGACCAAATTTTTAACGCTTGCATGAAGTGGAAAGCCTTAGATCTGCGTCTATTTTGTGTGCTTAACAGACCAGGTTTTAGGAATTGGGCGCAGAAGCTTATCGAAGTTGGTGCGGAATTCAGGAATGTGGACCTCGAAAGTGTTCTGCCAGACCCATCAATAGTTTCGGGAAAGCGTGCGTCGTTGCAGAGAAGGTCAGAACGAAACAGTTGCCAGAAGTGAGGGAGGCTTTGAGAGCTAAATGCTGTGCTTGCGATGCTGATCTGTGGTCGGATCGGTATTCGGAATCAGCATACCTCACGACTACGGCCAAATACATAACGGAGGAGTTCGAGCTCAAATCGCTGGTGCTATTTACGACTGACCTCCCAGCGGATCAATCCGAAATCGCTGCGAATGTAAGGAGTTTTTCACATGCTGCAATTGAAAAACTCCAGATTTCCCAAGAGGACATTGCTGAAGTGACTCACATAACGGACCAGCGCTCAAATATTGCCAAAGCATTCGCCAATCGGAACTTTGTGTCCTGCATGGCCAATAATCTGGACACCTTTTTGAAACATGCATTGGATGGAAATTTTTTGAGAGACCATGCTCCATCGATCATGACATGCCTGCAAGTAGCAAGAAACGCTGTGAACTACTTGAACTAGTCAGGCTTTTTCAGTTTGCTGCCTTACACTGTGAAAGCAAAGTTTGAAGTCCGCTGGAATGCAGATGTCGATATGCTAGTTGATGTCGTTGATGTAATTTCAAAAATTAAGGATGTTCTTGGCCAGAAGGGAGAGCAACAGAGGTTGAATGGTTCAACACTATTCTATTTTGTTGGAATTAATTGTTGTCTCCGAGAAGACCACTTCATTGGAGCTGTACTGTGTCCAAACGTTCGTAAATTAACGAAATGCCCAAGAGAGGCACACCCAATTTCCTTGGTCCTATCCAGGATCTAAGATATCCGATGCTCTGAAAGAAAGATAAACTTAAATAATTATTCATATTCACAATTGGCGATAGGCAGCAAGACGATTAAATATGCGGCTTAATCTGGAAATCAACTATTTTTCAACTCAGCAATGATCAGATATTCGAGAAAATTACATGCAGGGCAATACAAAACAAAGTACAGGAATAATAAAATGGATATTAATTCAGGAATCAACCAAATCATCTGAAATTTTACACTGATGATTGGTGACTCAAAATGCATCGAAAAACGTATGGGAGCAAAAAGAGGAACTATATTTAATGTTATAAGACATAAATCACCGTTTTGTATGTTTGTTATCTAACCTATTGGCTTTATCGGTGAAAAGTGATGTCCTTTTTAGTAGAGCCATCTCAAAATTATGAAATTTAATAAATGGTTAAACGTCAGAAGAAATCAAAGATGGTGAAAATAAGCGGGTAAACTTTATTTAGAAGCATTATCATCACATACTAAATTTTAGTTCAGCACGGGCCAACTACTACGCACTGCCATATTTTTGCTTGTGGGGCGAACCGCACTTGGCCTACTTAAATGCAACTCTATCACTATCTACCATTTCATAATAGTTGGCCCGTGCTAAACAAAAATTTGATATGTGATGATATTGCTTCGAAATAAATTTCACTCGCTCATTTTCACCATCTTTGATTTCTTCTAACTTTCAATCCATCTATGAAATTCCATAATCTATAAATGTCCCTACTAAAAAAAAAACATCACTTTTCATCGATAAGTTAAATAATATTGATTTAATGTTCAATAATAATTACCTTCTCGACTGCTGAATGACAACCCAGAATGGAAAACACACCAGTAGATAGTGCTATTCGGGTGCGCTCAGGAGAGTACATCGTATGCGATGATAAGCAAGGTGCCGATCATCCGAAGCTTGGAGCATTTTCAAGAAGGTGTGTTTGAGCAGCACAAGGGAGAGTGTTGGGTTTGTGCAGTGTGCAAAGTATCAATCTCTTTTCCGGTTCCCAAAGGGCAATAGCACGTCGAATCTTAATCGCCACTTTGAAAGTTACAGGGCAGGGTTGTCAGTTCTGCTTTTAGGACGCAGGAATTAGTTCCTCGTCTTCTGGTTGCGAAGCTGGATTTGAAATACATGATCAGGAAAGAACTATGGAAGGCCAATCTTTGTCCAAAGTATACCGTGTGAAATGAGAAGCCTTTTAGTTGAGTCTACATTTGATCAATCTCTCTTTCTACTGAGCTTACAATAAAACCAAATTCTCCCATTATGGAAAACGCACCGGTTAACGCTGCTACCGTTCGCATCCGGGTTCGCTCAGGCGAGTACATCCTTTGCGACAAGGAAGGTGCCCGATCATGCGAAGCTTGGAGTATATTCAAGAACGTGTGTTTGAGCACCACAAGGGAGTGTGTCGGCTTTGTGCAGTGCGTGAACTGCGGATCCCTTTTCCGATTTCCGAAAGGCAACAGTACCTCGAACCTGAATTAACACTTCGAGAGAACCAGGTAAGGCGCTTCCGATTCCGATCCTGAGTCTTCGGCTTCTGAAGAGGAACAGGAGAGTATCCCGGAAGTGGCTTCTGAAGTGGAACAGGAGAGTATCCCGAAAGTGGTACAAGAGAGTATTCCGAGAGGCCAAGCTTCTGCCCAAAGCGTACCACAGCACGTCAAAGACCGGATTTTTTGATGCTTGCGTGAAGTGGGAAGCCTTGGATCTGCGTCCATTTAGCGTGCTTAATGGACCAGGTTTTAGGAATTTGGCGCAGAAGCTTATCGAAGTTGGTGCGGAATTCGGGAATGTGGACCTCGAAAGTGTGCTGCCGGACCCATCAATAGTTTCGAGGAAAGCGTGCGTCGTTGCAGAGAAGGTCAGAGCGAAACAGTTGCCAGAAGTGAGGGAGGCTTTGAGAGCTAAATGCTGTGCTTGCGATGCTGATCTGTGGTCGGATTGGTATTCGGAAACAGCATACCTCACGACTACGGCCTAATACATCACGGAGAAGTTTGAGCTCAAATCACTGGTGTTATTTACGACTGATTTTTCATCGGATCAATCTGAAATCTCTGCAAATGTAAGGAGTTGTTTTCTGCATGGTCAATTATCCAGACACCGTTTTGAAGCATGCATTGGATGGCAATTATTTGAGAGACCATGCTCCATCGATCATGACATGCCTACAAGTAGCAAGAAACGCTGTGAACTACATGAACCGGTCAGTCTTTTTCAGTTTGCTGCCTCACACTGTGAAAGCAAAGATCTTAGTCCGCTGAGATTCCAAAAGATATCGATTTGGGTCGTGAATGGATGAAAGTAGCAGTGGTATTCTAGCGCCGTAGGCAGAGCCGGAGCTGTACTTGCAATACGGTAGAAGGAATGACGACGCACCCGAAACACTGTTGAGCTTCCCTGTTTCCGAGACTGGCCACTCTGGCGAAACGCATCCTCACAATACCCGCTGCGGGTGATAACAGCGAGCAAAACATTAGCCTAGCGGGTGTTGTATTGAGCGACAAAAGGAGTCGAGTCTGTCCAGAAACTGTAGATCGGTTCCTAGTAATTCAAAACTATTTCTTAGGTCGAACTTCAGCAGTCCGTACAAATTTTCACTATTCATTTACTTTTTTTTTCAGAGCCAGCCTGATAGCCAAATTTAAAATTATTGTTTGAAGCTAGCCGCTGGCTGCTAATATCGTACTGCAGTTGTGAGCCTTTGACAGTGCTGCAGCTGTGCAGGATTACCCAGTAGACGCGTTCCTCCGGGTGAAGACAAAGTCAAGGCCAATGGAGTGACTGCCAGAAATTCTTCGTCAGATGAATTCAATGGTTGATTGATAACCAACAGTTGGCGCATTCATTCCAGCAGATGAAGTGTTGAGGCCATGCTTCTTTTTTATTTTCGAGAGTTTTTCCCATACAACTTTTTCTTGGGTCGTGCCTTCGAAGCGCAGTTTGTGCATATATTCGACGAAATCTGAAATTAAAAAAAAAAAAAGAAATGTAAAAATTTAAACACAAATTTCCTTTTAATGAAGGGGCAGGCAGCTGGGTAACCTCACTCAATAAAAAAGGAATTCAATATGCATTGGCTAAAAATAAAGAATAATAACTTTCGGCTTTATGCCCTAAGATCTTTATTTTCAATTTAAAATTATTTTATCATGCCTTTGACTTTGAACACTTAAATCAGATGATAGAACCTCGAAATACAACAGTACGAATATCGATCTCCAATGTGGCATGTGTCATATTTTTAAAACCAGAAATGGACTCCTATGAACGTAAAACACGGTTGCATACATATATAAGACTACTTTAATTTCGATTTAGAAATCGATTTAATCTCTGGTTAGAATTTGATGCTTTGAGGTAACATTGATCGGTCTTTATTTTGACGATTGTAACAAGTTTTCTTCATCATATAGAATACAAAACAACTTCTGAATTTCTGTTTTTCTTGGTTTTGATTTCTTTGGAGTCCAGAAAAAAAAACAACAACGTGGTCCTTAATTTGTTTAAGCCGAACAACAATTAAAAACGAAAGATAGACAATGATGCTGCATAAATTAAGGCGCTAAACTTTTCAACATTACTTATAAAATTTTAACTACCAAAACAAATGAAAATTAGCCTTCATTCAATTTCATATGCCCTCGCACTATTCCTTCAAAATGTACAATTTGATAGGGTTTCTAACCTTTTTTGTCCAAGACTGGATTACTCTTGGTAAATGTCCGTATCTTTGAAATATCGAAATTTACCGCAAACTACAACAAAATCTTCATCAAAACTAAACATTTACTGAGAAAAAAAAAGTTGACCTATCACATCAATAAACCTGTTTGCTTCTGAACGCTTTGATTTCATCAGGAAGGGTGCTCGTTGGCGAGCCTTCGAAAAATAGGTATTTCAAGATTTTTAAATTACATTTTTACATACATTTGAAGTCTTCGAAAACCAAACCAAGTTTTTTTTCCCAATTCGAAACTCAACTTATAGGTTTTCCATCTTAGAAAAAAATTTTGAGATATTTTAACTTTAGACTTAGTTATTTATCTGGAAAAATTACATGTTGATTAAAGCTACCCCAATGATCAATGTTATTATAAACACCAAGCACTTTGTTTGCACGAGAAAAAGATACATTATGCCTAATATTTTTTTATTTTCTACTTATACTTTTTTTAAATTTTTTTTAATTCATAACTTCAAAATCATATCACCATGTTTTACCATGTTTTACACTTCTGTAATAAATTTTAGTTTCTTGATGAAAAATTGATATAATTCAAAACGCTGGATAAAGCGCATATAAAAAGTGCTATAATTGTCCTGAAAAGACCGCTAAGCCGATACGTAACCTAGAAATTATTTCCGGTCGAACAACAAATTGATCAAAAAGGTGTTTTGAAATTGTTTTTCAAATTAGGATCTGCATTTTATTCAAAAAATTTTCCATAATTTTTGAGTCCCATATGCATTAAAAAAATATATATATTCCGAATATGGAAAAAAACACAATATTAACGCTATACTCATTCAAAATCCGGGAGGTTTTAAAAACTAATCGTTTGATCGAAAAGGATGAGCATTCTAGTGATGTTCCTTTAACTTATCATATGGTTGCAAGATTATCCGGTTATATCCGGAGTTTCCCTGATATTGAATACAAAATTCATTACACTGAAAAAATGCCTGGATTTAACCTGGATTTATTAACTTAATTCAGAAAATCAAACAAAAAAAAATGGTGATGTAATTTTTTTTTATTAACGCCTCCAAACGGGATGTTTTAACACATTAGTGAGTTAAAATTTTCAAGATTACTATTTCGTTGAGGAATCCAATTGTAAGAGAGCAGGCTTATAGTTTCGATTGTTATTTCAATTCGAATTTTCAAATTGGTTACCAAAGTCCATAGTATTTGATTTAAGGAATTCATTTTAACGAAATGTATGTACGGATAAGGAGATATGTAATATCCCGTAAATAAAATTAAAAATATCAAAATTGCAGTATAATCAAGAGCCAAATTTCAAACTTAATCTTGAATTTTGATCAAGATTGCAAACATCAGGTTTGAACTGAAAAACTTTAATCAATTAATTTTACTTTTAAAACTTATTTTATTTTCTTTAGTTGCTTAAATCTTTGACTTTGCTCGAGTGTTTGGTAGATTGCGCTCATTTGATTCAAGCATAGAATAAGTTTTTTTAACCATCGCACACAGGAGTTTTCGACCCAAAAACCTGGCCAAAACTAAAAATTTAAATTTCATTGGTTATTTTAATGTCAATGTTTATTTGATTCTTGAATTAATTTAGCACCATGTGCCGGTCGTTTTTTGACATCTTATTTGTTTATAAGCTGTAGCACCTGTCGAAACTTTAGTATTTTTATAAGATACAATTTTTCTACAAATCGTTGAATCAGCGCGACTAAGTCAAATCTATGAAATAAAGTTTCTTAAGTAACTAAAAATAAAAATTTGATATGGAGAACTTCAATGGAGGGATGTTAAATAATTTTGAGTATAATAGATAAAAATCGATGATAATAGGGCCACTGATAACTGCTTTGAAAATTCTTCTATTTATTTTTTATTTTAAACGTTGTTTTTTTTACAAAATTGTGTTTTTGTTAATGTTCCCAGCAAGTCCCGGCAAAACGTTTCATGTAACCTGGAAATTGATAACTTCAATAATCATGTGCAAAAGAAAAAAAATCGCGCAAACTCGCGCATTTTTTGATATTTTTAAGTTTGAAGTTTAAAAATATTGATAGATTACTTCCACAAAAAAGTCACCTAGAGCTTCGTTTATTTTAAACTAATGCTCGGTAAAATTTATGTTCTTTTTCGAATATTTTCAAATGTTTTGTAACTTTCAAAAACAAATAAAAAAAAATCTAGATTTTTTTAATTTTACAACTTTTTCAACCAGGGTTATCTACCATGTCATATAATTGTTAGAAAATTTCTAATGGAAAATTATGAAAAATTACGAAAACGGTGAAAAATATGTTAAATGATCTTAAAATCGTTTGATAAGTCAAAATAAACGTTTTTATTGATTTCAAACCACTAAATACTTTTGGCCAACTTTTCCTTCTACGTACTCCTGTGTGCATCGATGAAAGTAAGTTCTCTTATTTGTTGCAATGGGATTTCTTATAAAAATGTAGTTGACCATTTTACAGATTTTTGGATGTATTTTAAATTTTTTTGTCATGTAACTCTTAATAATGCACGAATGAAAGAAAAAAATATCAAATTATGTTTTTAACTGTATGATTATTTATTTTTGAGTACTTTTACATTAAATAAAAGTTTTCATTTTGAATCGTAAATTAAGAAAATAAGCAATGAAACTAAAAAAAAACTAAATGTTTATAAATAAACATTAAGTAACAAAATGTGGAATTCGCATTCATCAATGGTTAAAAAAATCTTTGAATTTGTTTGAAAGTATTGTGGATCAAACTTATTTGATTTGATCCTAAAATAAGTTATTTTAGGAGTGCTTTCGAATTCTTTGAAAAAAAACTTCTTCTAGGCTCAAAGCTATCAAGCTCAATCTTCCCAACTTATTTGCAAATTCAAATATTTTAACCCTTGAATGAAAAAGATCAAATTTTCAAAAATAAAAGTGATAAATAAATTTTGGATCAATTTTTTTTTTGATGCAAAATTGAGCCATAATAATAATCATTGCAATATTAATAATATTAAGCAAAACACCGATTTTTTCAATGAAGATCAGGTACTGTCGATTTTTTTTCATTCAAATTTGGGATTTTTTTTTCATAAAACAAAACTTAGAAAACTAACTGAAATTCTAGTCTATAATAATGATTTTCAGCTGAATTGTGTGTACAACTCATTTTGAATGAAAAAATAAAACCTGAAAATTGAATTGACAAACCAACTCCTCAACAATTTTATGTTGATTGTAAAACCCACTTCCAAGCTTAATCTTTTTCTTTATTTTGAATCTGTATTCTGAATCTTAATTCAGAATCTGAATTCAAAAATTGAACTTCGAATCTTTTTTCGAGTTTCAATACGATCTATACGACCTATACGAATTTCTATACGATTTCTGAAATGTAAATGAAAATCAATTTCGGGATCTTAATTCTAGATCACAATTTTAAATATGAATTTCAAATAATTCCTCTATATCTTCATTCATCTTCATATAAGTTTTCAATTTTTTATCGTAATATTTGAATTTTGTTTAATCCAAGGTTTCACTTATCTGACTACTGCGGATTAGCGGGGTTTTACTGCATTTATTTCGAATCAAGAACAGAGAACTCGGAACTGCTTTTGTTGCTTTTCCATTTTATTAAGATCAACAAAAATGGAAAGACCCGGTGGTCAAAAGGTGTCAAATAAATTGTAATTATAGAAATAAAAATGGAAAAGCAATATTTTAACTAAAGCAGAACTATTCCGCTATATGATAGCTCCATACAATTTGTTCAAGACCATCAAATTCGAACATATATAAAAAAAATTTATGTTTTTCTATATTCGAAAACTATTATGAAAATATTGAAAATGCATATGAATTTAGAAAAATTTGATTCAAGTTTGATATGAAATTCAAAACCAAATTTCAATTTTTTTATTACACTAGTTTACAGCATTTTTGAACTTAGTAAACTGAAGGTCATTTTTAATGTAAAATCGGGCGCTGAATCCGAAAATGAAATTCAAAAAAATCGCAGTAGAACCGTTTTCGAGTTATGCTCCAAATATGAAATTTTGGAAAAATAAAAAAAGTTCATGCACTTAAATTAAAATATCTCGGACG